>NC_066844.1:3891374-4191374 GCF_001640805.2 Lates calcarifer
TATCTGTGGGTAACTTTTGTTTTGGAAAGTAATACATAAATTGTATATATATTTTTTAGTAGTATTTGTACAGTGCTAGTACTACTCATACTTTTTGATCATGTCTTTTTGAGACGATGGAAAGCAAACAAACACGATGGTGAAGGCAGTGTAAATGAATTTGGTTTAATGTGTGTTATTCCAGTTACACAAGGCCACAGTCAGCCAACAAGACAGAGCTTGTTGTGTTTTTTTTAGCGCTCTTCCCATGAAAGGTATGTTGACATAATGAGGCGATCTCAAAGCACTGTGACAGTTTGAAATCAGCACTTTTACGATTTGCTCTCTTCAAATTGTTTTTTAAACTGAAACACATTAATGGTCTGATGAAGCTCCACCTCTCAACCTCTCACCTTTCATCATCACGACAAACAGGAAATAGAGTTTGGTTTCTTTTTGCTTGCTGGAGGAGTCACATACACATTGAGTGACAGATTATCAAATTAATTTTCATAACTGCCTCTTAAGGTACAAGAGGCAAAACTGGAATATGTTTATTTCAACCTGCTGCTGACTGGAAGAAAAGAGGAATCAAACTGAAACTGACTTGATACAGCAGCATAGGGAACAAGTGACTGGCTTCCTGTTTTTCAGCGCTCAGTGTTTTTAGCTTTGGTCACAGAGAAAATGGCTTCAGCTGAGTCTGCAGGTCTCTGCAGTCTGCACTCTGAGAAACTGAAACTCTTCTGTCTGGACCATCAGCAGCCAGTGTGTGTCGTTTGCAGAGATTCAAAAACACACAATGGCCACAGATTCAGACCCATCGATGAAGCTGCACAGGATCTTCGAGAGAAACTCCGCAAATCCCTGAAACCCTTACAAGAGAAACTGAACGTCTTTAAAGAAGTTAAGGGAAATTGTGATCAAACAGCAAAATACATTAAGGTCCAAGCTCGAGACACAGAGAGGAAGATTAAGGAGCAGTTTAAGAAGCTTCACCAGTTTCTACAAGAGGAAGAGGAGGCCAGGATCACTGCTCTGAGGGAGAGGAAAAACAAAGAAGTAAAGTGATGAGGGAGAAGACTGAGGCTCTGAGCAGAGAGATAGCAGCTCTTTCACACATAATCAGAGCCACAGAGGAGGAGCTGAGAGCTGAAGATGTCTCATTCCTGCAGGACTACAAAGCTGCAGTGAAAAGAGTCCAGCAGCGCCCCCTGCCGGAGGATCCACAGCTGGTCTCAGGAGCTCTGATAGATGTGGCCAAAACCCTGGGCAACCTGACCTTCAACATCTGGAACAAGATGAAGGAGGTGGTCTCCTACACTTTCTGTGATTCTGGATCCAAACACAGCTCATCCAGAATTTATCCTGTCTGAAAATCTGACCAGTGTGAGATGTGCAGAGAAACAGAATCTTCCTGACAATCCAGAGAGGTTTGACTGTTATGGCATTATCCTTGGCTCTGAAGGCTTTAAAGCAGGAACTCACAGCTGGGATGTTGACGTTGAAGACAGTACAGGTTGGGTCCTGGGTGTGGCAACAGAGTCTGTCCAAAGGAAGGAGAAATCAAGTCTGGATTGTGGCGAATAGGGTTAACTGATGGAAATATGCGGCAGTGTCACCATCAGATCCCCGCATTGTTCTGTCAGTGAAGAAGAAGCTCCAGAAGATCAGAGTTCATCTGGACTGGGACAAAGGAAAACTGTCATTCTTTGATCTGGATACTTACACTCGCATACACACCTTCATGCACACTTTCACTGACATGCTGTTTCCATACATAAGCACCAGAAATGAGCTCAAATTAAAAAATGTTACCAGTGAAAGTCTCTGTTGACACTGAAACAGTTTAGTCAGTGATGACGATGTAGCTTGAAGAGTAATTGTTGGTTAAATGGCAACGATGAAGACTTACAAGCTATTAATTTTCTCTCTATGTATGTTTACAGAGTATCACATACTCACCTATAGGCTTGTAATGTGGCTCTGAAGAGTTTGGAGTTTACTCCTTTCTCAGCTTGAATTTACAGTACCTACAATAGAATGTGGAGTCACATCAAAATATACTGAATAAACATGTACATGGAAACTTCTCAAACCACTTCTGTGAAATCAGCTTCTCTTCTGTTGATGTGTACACTCAAAGACGTTTACTTAACCTCATCATATTTTTAGTGAGTTTGGGTTGGTGTTGATGTTGTGCTGGTATTTTATTTTAAATTTCATTAGCTGATCAGCTACAGCAACTTTTCCCACTTATAATTGCTAAATTAGTCACCATAGTAACTTTCTATTCTCTCTGCATTTTCAAGTTATTATAACTAAAGTTACTTTGGTAACTTTATTCGTAGTCACCAAAATAATGAAGTGAACAGACCCTACTTGTCCTTGTTTTAAATTTTCTAAAATAGACTTAAAGCTTAAGTTTCTTGACATTTTTAGTTGATGTAGTTACTAAAGAACACACACTAAGCTAGTTTGTGTTTTAAAAATCTACCTTTCTAGAAACATTGAATGAACTATATTTATGTTCCAAGGCTTGATTTTTTGTTAATTTGTGGAGTTATGATTGTGATTTTTATTGAGATTTTCTTGCTTTTGTAATATAATCCAGTTAATGTACCTTTGGGTTCTCTACAGCACAATTAAATAAAGTTTATTACATTGTAAACAGTTATGTATGAATATTTATATTTAGGGATGATAGTGATGGGCAGATATGGAGACATTTGACCACATACATGGTCATGTATGTCTGAGTCATACACTTATGTCTCTATATGGGCAAGACATTTAAATATCGCTCATATCTAAAAAATATATTTATTATTTTCAAAAATTCCCTTGTTCCAGTTTCCTGATTCACTCTTGGTTCTGGCTTATTTCATAAGAACATTTAATTCCATTGCAGAAAAGTTGCCCCTCAAAACTAAGTTGGAAAACAGGAACAATGTTCGGAATAGCTGAAATGTTTAATGACAGGCATGCTTCCTGGCCAAAAGCGCAAACAACTGAATCATCCTCTGATTGGCAGTATTTTCAAAAACAACATAATAGGTGTTTTATTAGAAAAGCTAAACCATCAGTCTGTGTCTCTGCACTAATTGAAAATGAAGGAAATCCGGCAACAACATTGAGAAAAAAGTCAAATTTGACGAGCTATTCCCTCTTTTTATATATCTCTTTTAGCTGACTCAGGGCAATATGCGTGTGTATTTTACATTTGTGAATTATCGTTTCTTGCTCAGTGGCATTCCCTGTATAAATAAAGTTTGAACATAATGATTCAACACTTGACACAGATTGCTAGACAAAGCTCCACCTCCAACTTGCTTGAGTCAAACCAGGAAGTAGACTGTTGTTCCTCCACCAAGAAATGACACACGTAAGCTGAGAGACAGAAAATAACAATAAAAGACTAGACCTGCAACTTCCCCTGAGGGAGGAAAAATACAGCAGGAAATAGAGGGATTTCTGCAACTTAAACCTGCGATTGACTGCACACATGGACTGTGGATTTGAAAAAAACGTCTCAGAGTGATAGGAATTTTCAAGAGGAAGGAGAGGAGTCACGACTGACTTCCTGTTTAGGGCTCTGCCTGGTGTGTTTTCAGCCTCAATAAGAGAGAAAATGGCTTTCCAAACTGAGGAGGATCTCTCCTGTCCAGTCTGCCAGGACATATTTAAAGATCCTGTTGTTCTGTCATGTAGCCACAGCTTCTGCAAACACTGTCTGCAGAGCTGGTGGAGAGGGAAACCTGTACAGGAGTGTCCAGTTTGTAAGAGGAGATCATCAAGGAGTGACCCGCCTCGTAACTTGGCTTTAAAGAACCTGTGTGAGACCTTTGCTGGAGAGAGATCAGAGAGCTTCAGCAGGGTCTGAGTCTCTCTGCAGTCTGCACTCTGAGAAACTGAAGCTCTTCTGTCTGGACCATCAGCAGCCAGTGTGTCTCATCTGCAGAGATTCAAAAACACACAACAACCACAGATTCAGACCCATTCATGAATTTGCACAGGATCACAGAGAGGAGATTCAGAAATCCCTGAAGCCTTTACAAGAGAAACTGAAGCTGTTTGAACAAGTTAAAGGAAACTGTGATCAAACAGCAGAACACATTAAGGTCCAGGTCCGACACACAGAGAGGCAGATTAAGGAGCAGTTTAAGAAGTTTCACCAGTTTCTACAAGAGGAAGAGGAGGCCAGGATCACTGCTCTGAGGGAGGAAGAGGAGCTGAAGAGTCAGATGATGAAGGAGAAGATTGAGGCTCTGAGCAGAGAGATAGCAGCTCTTTCACACACAATCAGAGACACAGAGGAGGAGCTAAGAGGTGACGACGTTTCATTCCTGCTCACTACAAGGCTGCAGTGAAAAGAGTCCAGCAGCGCCCCCTGCTGGAGGATCCAGAGCCGGTTTTAGGAGCTCTGATAGATGTGGCCAAACACCTGGGCAACCTGACCTTCAACATCTGGAACAAGATGAAGGAGATGGTCTCCTATACTCCTGTGATTCTGGATCCAAACACTGCCAATCCAGAATTTATCCTGTCTGAGAATCTGACCAGTGTGAGCCACGGAGAAAAACAGAATCTTCCTGACAACCCAGAGAGGATTGACTATCATCGTTCTGTCCGGGGCTGGGAGGGCTTTAGCACAGGTGTTCACAACTGGAATGTTGAAGTTCGAGACAATACAGCCTGGTTTGTTGGTGTGGCTGCAGAATCTGTCCAGAAAAGGGGACGAATAAAAACTGGGTTCTGGCAAATAGAGTTTCACAACAGTAAATACAGTGCACGTTTGTTAGGAGAACCAGCGGCTGTTCTCCGGGTAAAGAAGAAGCTTCAGAGGATCAGAGTTCATTTGGACTGGAACAAAGGAAAACTGTCATTCTTTGACCTTGATACTAACACACACATACACACCTTCACACACACTTTCACTGAGAAGCTGTTTCCATGCATTGGTACTTTGAATGAACTCCCAGTAAAGATATTACAAGACAAGATCTCTATAACCAGAGAATGCATAAGTTAGAGATGATTGTGAGGATAATGGACAGAGGCGTTGTCTCATATTTAAAAGGAGTGCAATAACATTTCAGATTAACACAACATTTCTGAAAACATAGCACCTAAAGCTGCATTTCTGTTTTTTCTTTTAAGTATGCTACAGTTTCAACTCCCAAGAAAAAATATCTCTCAGTTCAGTAAATGCTCCACTTTCTTCACCTGCTAGTGTTGTTAACTTTGTCTGGTGTTTGATGCTGGCGAGGTGAGGAACAGTTTTTCAGGGCTTGTTTTCTGGCAACACAGAGACTAAACCATGCAATAAATGCGTCATAAACTAAAAGAAGCTTTAAAGCTCTGTAGAGCTGTAGACTTTTCTGTTCATCATAACAAGCCCCAATCACAGGCATTTTATTTATCATTGATATAAAAGTGTTGATTAGTGAGTCTGCAGCTCACATCTTGGATATCTGCTGTAATTTCTCATATCTGTTTTCTTTATGTTGCCATTGAGTTTTATAGGTAGGCAGAGTTTGTATCCTTAAAATGTTTTCAACTTGAATTGAGACTTAATAGTTATAAACTGCTGATTTGTATTCTTTTAAAGTAACACACTACTGAGTAATTTACACAGTTCACTCTAAGCATGCTTTTCTCTTACCCTACTTGGCCAAAAGTATGTGGACAACCGAACACTACGCCCATATGTGGTGTTGGACAGGACCCTGACTTCCTGATCATCTCTGGTCAGCAAATCTGGTTCCATTGTGTTGAGTTCTTGGACCCTTTTCTTATAGGTGTAGTTGAACATGTTCAAAACCCTGGGCATTAACCTGCTGCTGTAAGAGCCTCCACTTATTTTCAGGTTTTTCCACCCAGGTTTTAGTACCTGGCTGCAGGGATTTTCTCTCATTTAGCCACAACAGGACCACATGAATGATATTCAGCTCTGATGTCAGGGGTTGAGGCCAGGGCTCTGGGTGTTGTCATGTTGGGACAGCATGACTGCACCACAAGAATACTATGAACAGTGAAAGGTGCGCACATACTTTTTTTTTTTTTAATCTACTTAAACTGAGGAGTTGTGGTGCCGATGCTGTCAGTCAAGCTTTTTCATAAAACCAGATTTTCTTGTTTATGTACTCAGTTTTGCTGTTGCTATTTATTACTGTTTGCTGCTGCAATGACTTGTTCAGAACTAACAGACATTCCTTTTCCTTGAGTTGGTGATCTGCACATTTCAACTAGCTTGTCCGACAGGTCAACATTTCCAACATTTGTCCAACAATTCAAATCAAAATCAAATTCTGAAATAAGACAGACACACAGATTATTTGTGGGTCTTGAAAAGACATTCAATTCAAGCATTCAATTCAGTTAATCTAAGGTATAACGTACTAAAAAGTCTTGCATTTCTTTTACAAACCTCTTAAATATGTTGATTCAGTTGGTTATTCATTTTGCTTTGGTTGGAGGCTGTTGAGACACTGTTCTTTCCTTTTGTTTTTTGTTTTTGAGTCAATGCCATCATCCTTGTGGTAAACACTGTTGGTACTGTTAGCCATAGCTGCTAAGAAGCTCACTGGGCATGTGCCAATTTTAAAAAAAGGAAGCTTAAACTGACTTATTTTAAACATTTAAACCTTTAAGAAAAATTGATAGCTGGATGTTAATCCATCCACCCATCTGCTGCCTATGTGGGTCGTGGTCACATTAAATATTTAATTATACTACTGGGAATCACTGTTATACAGCTTGAAAGTATGTAGTAAGTATGTAAAAAAAATTGTTTTGCCCTTACTGTATTCTGTGTGGTGTTACAAATGTCTTAGTATACTTGAATTTAATGGTGACCACTGCAGAAAACCTGCACACACTATCTATAATTTAATAAAACTCAAAGAGAAATTTGAACAAATTAACAAGAGGCTAGAACTTGTAAAGCAAGCAACACACAGCCAAAATGTAATGAAATGCAATATGTGTATAATGTCATCAAAAGACAATAAAAAACTTTTAACAAAACACAAATTCAGGTTCAACACTCAGTGACTGAAGTCTGTGTACAGTGCCTGCAGGAGGAGACACTTCTGATTACATCTCATTTTTGCTGCTTGCTGATAAATATTTACTGTATGTACAGTATCTGTCATTGTATGATATGACCACATGATGGCGCCCCAAACTCTCTGATTTGTTCATCCAAGCCAAAAACCCTCAAGTGTACAAACCTCAAGGTGTTTAGTTTGAGTCCAGTGTGTGGTTTGTGCTAATGTCATTATTGCCATTCATTGTCATTATGTTTTTAATTATTTTGTTTAATTTTATTTATTTCATCACATATTTACCTTCTTTCTTCACTCATTTCTTTAACTGTGTCCCTCTTTCCCTTCCCCATCTAAAAATATTAAAATATCCTATAATTAAAATATGACTGTAAATAAACTAAAACTTAAAGTCTTCACTATCACATTCCTGTTAAATGTTTGTTGCATTTTACTGCCTAAACTTAATTTTTGCTTTTAAATTTTGAATGGTCTGTTACTCAATGTGGATTTTTTTCCCTGATGTGGTGTTGCTACTTTTACTGAAGTATGGGATTTGAATACATCACAGTCACATGTACCAAATGTTCTGTACACAATGAATTTTGAAGGTCACACATTCAAACAATCAAGGCAGCAATATCCCAGCAGCTCCTGCATTCTTCCCAGTTGAAGTCCTGTCTTTCTGTCTTTGCTGGTGGAGTCTGGTGGCTATTGGTACAGGTGCAGGTATTTATGGAACAGGTCTCAGATCTTAAGAAAGCAAAAAATTTGAAAAATCAATGTTTTTGTCAGATCATGAGTTTCATTTCCTCACTGATTATGTACTCTGTGTCTGTGTGTGTGTGTGTGTGTGTGTGAGAGAGAGAGAGAGAGTGTGTGTGTGTGAATAAGTCAATGAGTCTTTTTTCAGTCTTGATCTGTTCACTAAAAGGGGAAACTCTGTCCTTTCATTGCAGCTCCAAATCTCTGCCGGTGACACAGAAAACTCTGCTGGTGAGTACGGTAATGTTTCCCAATGAAATACCGATGTTAGAAGAAAAAAAGACAATATTTTTTATTCAGTGTTTGTTTATGTCATTCTGTTCTGTCATCAATGCAACAGTAGTTAACAGCAAAACATGACTTCAATCAAAACTTATTATACATCATAATCATTTAAAGTAAAGCTTATCTGAAAGAAATCAAATTAATGCAAAATCTTGGGGAATTATTTCAACTCTGAATTGAAATTTGTCACATTTTACATTGTTTTTCTGTGTGGTTGGAGAATGGGTGTGCGGTATTTTTTATTTATTTGCTTGTCTCTCATGGGGCAAATTGTTATAAATTTTGCAAATAACTTGCAGAGACTTGTGTCCAGCTGCAGGAAGATAATCGGTGACAGTAAACATTTAGTTATCTTTATCATTGAATTATGTAACAAAACTGTAATCTGTAGCTTTCTCTTTTACTGCCTCTTAGAAGTTTTCTTCATTTTTTACATATAGATTAAAAGATTCTGTTATGTATAATTCAGGGGCAGAGCCAGGATTATTTCCTCAACTACCCCAGCATGACGCCTTGAAAATGAAAGTATTTCATCTATTCTGTTTACTGTTTAATTACATTTTCCTGTATTTGTTAAATGTAAATGATGTTTCAAAGCCTTATCCACCCTGTCAGAAATTAAATTCTGTTGGTGCTTGCTGCTGTTTACTGTCATATGCGGTCTATAAATATCAGTGTAGAACATTTAGTTAGTTTGTAATTATTGCTAAATAAATAAATAAATTCCCAGGACAAAACACAGTGTGTCGAATTGAACAAATATTTCAGTCTCTTCTGATTATCTCTTTTTCATGTTTTGACTTTCATCAGCACCATCGTCTTTCTCTTCTTCCAAATACCATTAACTCCATTGTTTTGGACCATGAGAGGTTATTATGGGCTGGCTGTTCTGGTGGGCGTGGCCTCACTCTTGATGACCAGCCAATGTGACCCAAACTGTGCAGGAGTAGATGGCAGTGCAGGAGTGGCAGGAGCCCCGGGCAGAGATGGACTGCCTGGGGCGAAGGGAGAGAAAGGACAACCAGGTATAAATCTGTTCAAACGACCTCCATGGTCATCATACCATGTCAAAACTCTCAGTGTAGCAGGTTCAATTGAAATGTGCTGAATGATGGCATCAAATCTCACTGTATTCTCAACAGCCCTAGTTATTTGGAAAAAGAAAATGTGTTATGCGTCCATGTTTGAAGCTGATAAGAGAAGCTGAGAGGCACATAACTGGAAAAAGGAAAAACAACCTTAACCTGTAATCATTCATCTTGTTCATCTCCAGCTAAGATGGCCGACGGTCCGGTAGATCCAAGCGTCCTACTGAGGCTGAAGGGGGAGATGGGGAATCGGGGTTTGCAAGGGGTCATGGGTCCTAAAGGTTTCTGTGGGGATCTCGGAACAGCGGGTCACCCTGGACAACCAGGTCACCCCGGCCCTGATGGGAAGAGCATCGGACATGGTAATAACATGACCTCTGACCCTACAGCCTACCAGCATACAAGGGCTGATAGGTTTGTAACCTAAGGTAGAAGGAGATGAATTAAACAGCTCTCTTTACAGCCACATGTAGTTCAACTCTTTGATCATGAAGAAAGTTTGAAGTTAATAACTTTTGTGGTATTTTAGTTTCGGGTAATTAAAAATTTCGACTCCGCTCTGTCATCAGCTGAATGTGGATTTGAATGTAAACTCATCAATCACCCCTAGTGTACATATATATAGATAGATGTGTACATATGGTGTTCGTGTGCATGTGCATATATATGCATACCAATGCACCTTTGATCACACACTGAACATGTGTGTATGTCCTTTCTGTTTCTAGGGCAGCACCCCTCTCAGCAGGCCCGTTCAGCCTTCTCAGTGATGAGGACTGATAACAGTTATCCTCCCTATGATCAGGTTCAGTCTGTTGTCTGTCTCTGACCGTTCTGTCCATCAACTCCTTTTTCTAAATGTTTTTCAAATCTGCAATCTTCTTTTATTTCTCCTGGAATAGGAGAATAGAACATTGTGATTTGTTATTAGCCATGTAGATAGTTTTAGTTTTGTATGTGTGAAGTAGTGGCATGTCTTTCCAGAGATAGTGTCCTCATTAGTCTGGATAATCCACAGACTTCATTGTCACCAGTTTTCATAAGAACTACCAACATGGAAAAATATAAAGATGTGCAGCAGTCTCTTGCCTTTTTTCTTTTGTAGTTTCAAGGCTGTATCATTTCATTACTGATCCTGTGTGTGTGTGTGTGTGTGTGTGTGTGTGTGTGTGTGTGTGTGTGTGTGTGTGTGTGTGCATTTCAGAGAGTAACTTACCAGACAACTGTGGTCAACAAACCTGAAGATTTTAATGCAGCCACAGGTGAATTTATCTGCAGAGTACCTGGTGTTTATTACTTCACCTTCCACTCTGTGGCCAAGGTAACTCACTGCTGTCTGGTCCACAGCTGCACTTTGTCAGAGCTCCATTGCCATTACTACCTTACAGTTGTGCCATGTGTTGTGTGTTTTTTAGGTCAGCATGTGTCTGCGTATAGTTACTGATGCTATGGAGAGGAAGGTGGGATTCTGTGATCACAACAGGAACAATGATCAGGTGAGTTTCAGTGCTTCAGTGAGTACCACAGAGCTCAAGAGATGTTCCTGAGAAAAATGAAAGTCTGACAGGAATGTGCCAGCTGAGTTTTTTCATGACGCCTCCTTGTGATTGGCCGTGTTGTGTTTCAGGTGCTGTCAGGTGGCGTGGTTTTACAGCTGGCAAAAGATCAGAAGGTTTGGCTCGAGTCCTTTATGGACCAGCAGACATCTACTGAGAGAAACGACATACGAGAAAAAAAGATCATCTTCAACGGCTTCCTCCTTTTCGCAAATACAGAATAAAGTTCTGTTGTATGCTCACGTCAGCTGGCGTCAGTCAGCATTTACAAACCTCTGATTTCAGATCATATTTCTCAAAGCTGTTTTTAGAATGACAGTTGACCATAACACACTCTCACCACACAGTGACATTTGTTAAACTTTGACTGTAACTTGTTCACCATAATTGTTTCCTTCATATTAATGCATGTAAACCCTCTTTGAAGACTCTTTCTGTGATTGCCACTAAAGCAAAATTAAAGTGTAGTATTCAATGGAATGAATACTACAATGCTTGATGAGATTAAAGAAAAGTTACATATAATTTCACTACACATTTTAGCCAACCATTAACTTTGTGGTTTTTGTCTTCATAGTTCAAGGCTGTTTCAAAACATAACAATGTGGGTTAAAACAGCACAGGGTGAGTTGTTTAATCCAGGTAGTCCAGTTGGAGAAGTTTATGAGTTTAAAGGTTTGTCAGACACCACAGAACTGCACGTTTCTAATAGTTGCAGTAGAAGTGTCTGGCATGGCACTATAGGATGTGCCATGCAATATTATAGCATTACTGCACCATGTTGTACTTGAGTGTTACCTCACTTTATTGTGTAAGTGTATAATTAGAATTGATATTTCCAGTAAGACTGTCAATGACCTTGGTTTTGTCTTAACACTCAAACACTCTAAATCTCTTTGAGAATAAAATACATATATAATAAAAGATGCCTAAAATGTTGTGATATGCATCTGGATCCAGATCTGAAGAGTAGATGAAAAGTTATTTCAGGTCAGTCAAAATGTTGACTTACTAGGTCAAAATTATGAGGTAAAAAGTCAAAATTATTAGGATAAAAATGTATAATTATGAAATTAAAAAATGTCAAAAATTTGACTCAACCAAGAGCAGCTTTTTTTCTTTTACTGGCAGAAAGTAGCTTCCATAAGATTTTTCTTTCATTTAAGTGAACCAGTGCAATAGTAGTAATAGTGATCAGAAAAAATGGCCTGTTACTTAGTGTTGAGAAATCCTGGCTTGCTGATTAGATTTTTGTCTCAGCTCTCTCTAAGATACAAACACAGACCTGTAACAAATGGACCAAGACATCTTCTTCAGCCACAGAGAAAACTTTAACATGTGAACACATTAGAAGCAGAACCTGTTTGACCTCACAGCTTTATAAGAAGATGGAAAAGCAACAGTCCAGATTAAGATTCAGATTCAGGTCAGACGAACAGTAAAGCTATGCTATCAGTTTCCAGCTGGTTCCAGTGTTTGTCGTAAGCTAGGCTAAACATGTCCTGGACCTTCCCTCTATATTGAACCCACAGAGATGACACTGATTGATCTCATTTGACTCTGCAGAAGATATCCACGCGCAAACCAGTGTTCATCCCCTAATCTCATCTATTAAAACCATAAAAATGGTTTTTCTATCATACATATCACAGCCCTCCATTCAGCTGCATGAAATCTGTTTCGTGTGACCCCTCTTAAGGTTATTGAAGTGAAACACTTAAGGTTTTTTGCACTTCTTCTTTTTGGTAAACTTTTGTCACTTTGGCAGATCCTCAGTTGACTTCTTCCTGACATAGTCGTGTGTGTGTATCTTGAAATCTATTCTTATTTTATTTTTGTTAAATTGCTGAAACCTCCTTCTCTGAAGAACACACCCTGTCATAAGTCATGAATTTGAAGTGGTGTGGTCAGAGTCAAAGGTCCTGTTTGTATCTGGGGGGGCTCTACATTTGTGTTATCCTGTGGTACTTTTGTAAAGGATCTGAATGCTTCTTTTACCACTGAAAGCACTCAGTGGAGTCTGGTAGTGATATATACTGATGTTTCTGGTCAAATGAAAAGGATCTTACTCTTTAATAAAAAGTCTATCTCTGCAGGAATCCTTTCCATAATGTTGTCAGACATTTGTAATAACAATCTGAGCCTGTTAGTGGCAAAAACAAACACTTCAGTGGACATACTTTGCCCACAGGGTGACATTACAGCAGCTGTTCACAGTGGCCAGGTACATTGTTCTTGCTCTGTATTGCACTGATTCCAAATATTTTTGTCCTTATCAATCATTTACACCCAAAAACATGAGAAAATAAGGCCCTGGTTAAAAAATACTGGAGCTATGCTTTAAGTGCACTTACAAGTGTACTTGTAAATTACTTACAGTATTTTTGTTTTTTAACCTGTTTTCCAAGTTGTGACTCTGCTTTCCTGTCCAAGTAGCTGGCAGGCAGCCATCTTTGTTTTTCAACAGAAGCGTAGTCTTTGGGGATTGTAGAGATATTTCCAGAATAACTGCAAGTGTTTTTGAACAACACTTTTTAAAACATCTTTTAGAGAAACCAGTGGTAAACTCTGTGACTCAAGTGTATGTCAGTACATGTGAGAAGCACATGACTGGCCTCCACAGACCTCTGACCCCAACCCCATTCAACACCTTTGGGATGAACTGGAACACAGACTGCAAATGAGAACTTATCACCCAGCTTCAGTGTTGGACCTCACTAATGCTGTTGTGGCTGATTGGGAAGAAATTTCTGCAACCAGGCTCCAAAATCTAGAGGAGAACCTGAGACCAGAAGAGTGGAGGCTGTTAGAGCAGAAGATTAACGCCCAGGATTTGGGAATAACATGCTCAACCATCACAAATGTGAATGAAATGTTCAGGTGTCCACATACTCTTAATCATGTAGGGAATTTAGCTTGGTTTTAGGACCTCAATATGGATCAACAGCACAGAAAAGGTTGTGAAATAATAAGATAGGAGGAAATATACTTTGTTTTCTCGCTCTCTCTCTGTCTCCCTCCATCTCTCAATAACCTCCCACAATTGCAGAACTACCTACAGTAGACTCAGAAAGTAATTTCCGATGTAAAAGCTGCTGAATCTTTGGTTTTTGTGTTCCTCCTCCGGCTGCTGCAGGACTCAGAGCTTCACTTCAGTTTGTTTTGAACTCGCCGTGGTGGGTTTTATCTTTCTGTCTGTTCTCTCAGGTGAGTTTTATACATTGTTTGACATTTATCTTTATATCTATATCATATCTGTGAGTTGATTACAGTTTACCAAATACGTAAGTTGTGAAAGATTCTGCTTTTGTTAACAAGATGATCTGTTTCTCTTTTTATGATTGTGTATTTGTTTTATGTTTAATGAGGACTGTGATTGTTGATCAGCTCTCACATCTTGTTTGTTTTCCTGAAGAATATTTAAGTTTACTGAGTCAATCACTGTCAGCAGATGATTCAGTTGCTCAGAGGCACTGTGGTAGATTTGAACCTGCAATCTTTTGCTTCTCTCCTCCACCTCCTCTCTTCTCTTTGTCTCCCCTCTCCACACCTTCTCTCCCCTCTTCTTTCCTCTTGCCCTTTATTCTCCTATCTCCTTTCCCTCTTTCTTGACTTGTTTTTCTCTCCTCCTCATCGTCTTCTCCATCTTCCTCTTCCTCTTTGCACCTAGCTTTTCCTCTCTTCTCCTCTTTCCTCCTCCCTCCTTTCCTGTATTGTCAACCCCTCCTCCTCTCCTCTCATTTGCCTTACCTTTGTATCCTTTCTGCTTTCCTCTTTTTCTCTCCTTTACTCCTCCTGTCTCCTCCTGTTTTCAAATATCCTGCTACTTTTCTTCCCCTTTCTTTCTTTCTGTTTTCCTCTGTTCTTTCCTTGTCTCCTATACTCATTTCCTCTCCTCTTATCTCCTTTCCTATCGTCTCTTCATCTGATCTTTCTCTTCCTCTCTCCTCCTCATCTCCTCCCCTCCCCTCATATCTATTTGTTTCTTCTTTCGTTTTCATCCTCTCTTGTCTTTTTCTCCTTTTTCTCCTACTAATCACCTCTCTTCTCACCTTATCTTCCCTAATCTCCTCTCCTTCCTTTCAGGTTCTCCATCATGCTCCATCATTTTGTCCTTGTGATCGGGGCCTTGCTCTCATTGGCCACACCCATGCTGGTCGCTATGGAAACCTGCCCAGCAGCAGGGATCCCCGGGATACCAGGTATGTGCATTAATGTGTGTGGTTGTGTAGGTCCAGGTCTATGTATATTTTCATTTGTTTTGTTCGTGTTTGTTCATCTTTATTTCCATCCTCAGGTATGCCTGGGCTGCCCGGCAGAGACGGTCGCACCGGAGAGAAAGGAGAGAAAGGCGAAGCAGGTACATACAGAGAGCTCCATCTAAAGTTGGTGCACATTCTAGACCTTTGACCTTTCACCCTTGACTGCCATTTTTTAATCTTTGAGTGGAAGTTGTGAATTGATTTTGAAGGTGGTAACTGTTTGTCACTTCTGCTCTCCCTGAGATACAAAGGGCTGGTTGGTATGTGTATTTCTGAACCTTGGACACGGCCATGTTAGCTGTTTCCCCATGCTTCTTCTCTTTATGCTTAGCTAGGCTAACCACGTCCTGACTCCAGCTCCAAATTTAACACACCATACATGAGACTGATACTGATCTTCACATCTACTTCTCAGAGAGAAAGGAAAAAAACATATTTCCCCAAATGTTGAACTATTCCTTTAAACCATCAGGTCAGTGTGGTTGGTGATGACGTACAATGATCAGGTTATTGTTGATGCCTGCAGGAGCTGAGTGGCAAGGCAGCCTCAGTCCACAGAGGGGAGAGAAGGGGGAGCCAGGGCTGATGGGATTCCCCGGTAAACGGGGTCAGAGCGGGGAACCAGGGGAACCAGGCATCCCAGGGCTTGCTGGACCACCAGGAGAACCAGGAGAGCGCGGGTATGTAATCAGACAAACCACTGAGCGAGTAACAAGCACGGTGCTCTGATGTGGATGCGGGATTGACAAGTTTTTGTTGACATGTTTATAAAAATTTAAATTTTTCTACTGCACTGAAATCAAGGTGAACACAACCAGCACCCAGTAGCAGGTGAATCCAGTTCTGGGTCTCACATCATGTTGTTTCTGTGGCCACAGGGATTGTTGGAGTCCAGGAGAAAGCAGCCTTCAGCGTGGCCAGAGGAACCAACGAGTACCCGGAGAAAGCCAGCGTCATCCGGTTCACCACAGTCATCACCAACATCAACAATGACTACGACACTGGCACAGGACACTTCAGGCGAGAATACCACTTGTTCTCTTATCATCATATTGTACAGAGAGTGATGACGAAAAGTTTTTAAGACAAGTTTGTATCATCATTTTCATTTCTATTAAGGTCAGTAAGCCTGTGAGGCTTTACTTAGATGATTTGCACTTGATGCTAACATCAGCCTGCTCATATACTCACAATGACAATGTTAACATGTTCTTATTTAGCAGGTGTGATGTTTACCACGTGTGTCATCTTAGGTTAGCATGTTACCATGCTAAAGTACAGCTGAGGCTGATGGGAATATCATTAGTTTTGCAAGCCAAGAACCAAAAGAGGAAAACTCAGGCCTCTTTTAATTTTATTAGCAACATTTCTACGAGCTACAGGTCTTCCTCGGGCATCTCATACTGTCTCCAGAGTTATTGAAATTCAACATGGGGAGGGCAGGAATGTCTGCACCAAATTTTATGGCAACCCACTAAATAGTGAATAGTTGAAACATATCACCCAAAAACAAAGATGTGAAACTCATGGTGGTGCTGAAAGAAAAATCTAAGGATCACCAAAATTGGTAGGATTTGTCCTCCTGGGACCATGAATGTCTGTAGAAAATATAATGGAATTCCATCACACAGTTGCTGAGATGTTATAGCCTGGAACCTACCATCTGTGGAGCCATACCAAGAGACAGCATGGCTGAAAAAAACTCAACAATTCATTGATATCTAACAAAATTAAGGCATTTCCAGTGTGACAAGGCTACACAGCAATAAATTAAATTTGTATATTGTAGGTGTCGGGTCCCAGGAACATACTACTTTGTGTTCCACACCTCTTTAGAGGACCGACTCTGTGTGCTAGCTGAAACTGGACCAAAGACTGTTAACATCGTTCTGCGATCATCGCCGTGGGAGGAGACAGGTATGACACTGCAGATTCATTTTATCACATTATTCTGCCACTAAATAAGAATCACTCAAGGTAAATGAAACTGCACTCGATCATTACTGGTTCCAGGTGACCTCAGGAGGCCTGGCGGTCTACCTGCAGAGGAATCAGGAGGTTTGGCTGGAGACTAAAGACTACAGAGGGATGAGAGGAAGCCCGAATGGTTACAGCGTTTTCTCCGGCTTCCTTCTGCACCCTCACTGACCCAGGAGACGGGAAACTTAAAAAAAAACCTTTTTCCTCCTCACTTCTATATTTACTGCAACACTCCAGGGCCTCTCACAGACCCTGTCCCCTTTTTAAAAAGTACTGGTTACTTCTCATTTTACAGAAAGATATTTTAATACAACTCACGATTTGCAGCGTAATTTCACTGTGTGGAATCAGACACCAAAAATACTTACTGGTATTTAAATGTATGCATAGTGGAGGAAACTATCTCCCTGAGTTTACTTTAATGTCTGTGTTTGTATTGTAGTTCGATTTAAGAAAGAAATGATTGGGTTTGGTATTTCTTTATCACCCTAAAAACAGGTTTATCTCTAAAAGCATAGTACTATTTTTCCAGCTTTCTTATTTTCACTGAATCTGTGTAATTTACAGTTGAATATATCATATATCACATAGCAGATCAGATTCACATTTGTGTATTGATTTTATTGTCTCTGCCAACAAACACATACAGTAATTTGAACTGAAAGGCACAATAAACCAAAAACAACCTGAATGCTTTGTGTTTGTGTGTAATTTCTCATTTAATTGTGCTACATTTCCAGTTCTCAGGCTGATCATGGTCATGGAAGTTTGAAGTGTTCGTTCTCACATAAATACTCAGTTGCAGCGACTACAGCATTATTTAACTCTTCTATGTTTATGTTTAGACACTCACAGGACTTGGTTAAGGTTTGGGAAAGATCGTGGTCTTGTTTAATCCAGAAAAAGTTCAGAGCGACTTCATATACTACATGTTTATTTACACTTAACAAAAACTACAATCTTTCAATAAACCAAAGTGTTTTTGCTGTCTAAATCAGCCCAGTCTAAAAATATGTTACCTCAGAACATAATCTAGCCAGTGATTACATTTCCTACAAAAGGTATTTGCAGTTGCATTTTAGTTGTATAGAAATGTCATTTCTAGGAGACACCTGTCAAGATTACAGTGAAAAACAGGCATGCCTCATTTCCTACGAAACCCTTGTGCAAGGGAGGGCAGCTAGAATCCAGTGTGTGGACACTAACAATGAAAACAACTTGTTAAATCACACATTTAAATACCCAGTCTTACCTGAAATCACCTGTCATCCTATTAACCACACCCAGAAAGTTATATAAACCCACCCACTTTGGCCTGCAGGCCTTTTTCCCTCCAAACTGCCAAGAGAACAAAGAGAATCACTGTGAGTGAAAGAATGGACCTTCAAACTTCATGTTTAATCACATTATAGCAGTTATTTTCTTCTCTGTCTTTTCATTGCTGCACATTTATGCCCCATGTGTCTTTCTCTTACAGTACATTAGATTCCTGTGTTAATACCTTGAAGATGATGAAAATACAGAAACAGACTGCTTAAGTTGAACTACTGTCAGCTTTGGTTATTTTATTTGTTCAACTACTGTTAGTGATGACATTTTAATTTGATATAAATGTGTTTATTTTGTCTTTATGTATCCGTTATCTCTTCCCATGTATTTAACCATCCATTTAACCATCTGCCTATCATCTTTAATTCTGACAAACAGTTCAGTGAGCCAACACCACCATCTTCACTGTAGTTTTTCACTACGATATAGAGAAATAATGCTGAATGTTAACAGATTTAGTGTTATTGCAGAAAAATACCAACCATGAATATGATCAAAAACAGGGTTTGATTTCAGGGTCATGTTTTCAGGACGTGTCTAAACATACAGACAGAGCAAAAACAGGGACAGAATGAAATGAAAAGAGGATCAGAAAATGACAAACTAGCATTTTCACAGGATGTAATTATTAAAAATACACATCAGCTCTTTGTTGGTAGATACTGTTGAAGAAATTAAATATTTTGTGGAACAGATACTGACACCCACACTGAGGTTAAGAGATTTAGGGGCACACTGCCAGGAAACAGTTTGTTTTAGGACCAATAAAGAGGAAGTTCAGAAAAAAACAGAACAAAATGTTAATTTGGAGGAAAGATTTTTAAAAACTCAGATCCATTCAATGATGCTTCATCATCACTACTTCAAGTGGAGATCTTCCTGACATTTTGTAAAACTGTTTCACTTCCACTGATAAGTTGTTTGCCTTGACAGATAAGTGTGAGAAAAATATTTACAGGAAAAGTTTGTGAACTCTGAGGTGAAACTGGGGTGAGAAATTGTTAAAATGCAAGATACTTCTACTTTACAAGAGTATTTTAATTTTATGTTACTTTACTACAGTTCAGGCAGAAATATTATACTGTTCACTCCATGCATTTGACTGTCAGTTATTAGATTTGCATAAAAACATATAAAAACATATTGATAAACTTATAAAATAGAGTTGTTACTGGGTTAATATGAATTACTGTTTGAGGCAGATTTGATTAAAGACTAAATAAATACTGATTTCTGTAGCTGATCTTTTCTTTTTCTTGTTTCCCTTTCCGTCAATCATCTCACGACCCTTCAGATTTATTTTGTGTCCCTTTAAAACGGGACTGGAACCACTAAGCTAGCTTACTGTTTATAAAGGTAAAACGCGCTCTACCTCGAGCAGCTACAACAGTAAAACTGCTAATGTGCACTGGTGTAATATTAACAATCTAATGTTGTCTTATGATGATATACCATTTACCGAGGCAATTTTCTGCACACCGAGTACTTTTACTTTTGATACTTAAGTACATTCAGCTGACTTGTACTTGCAGTCTAGTATTTTTATATTTTGGTATTGGGACTTTTATTGAAGCTGGCTAATTTGGTAACCTTATGTTTAGCCAGATAGATCTGAAAGTAGCTGGTAAAGTTATAATTTATGTACTCCTAGGTAGCCTAATATGTAATAATACATCATAATTCAACTGTTGGTTAGATTCTTTACTAATAATCAGAGGCGAATCAACAAAGTAACTCACAGCTAAAGATGTGAAATAAGTAAAAAGTACAATATTACCCTCTGAAGTGGAGCAGAAGTATAAAGTAGTGTAACGTGGAAATTATTTGTATAAAATACCTCAAAATTGTACTTAAGTACAGTTTAGTTGGTGATTTCCTCCCAGAGTTTCTCTAATGAATCAGGAGTCACAAACACCAGGATCATTCTTTATGAAACTTAAACACAAACATTTGTAAAAGAAAATCATTTCAACCTGCTGATTTTAAGGAAAATTTGGAGGATGCTGCCTTTTTCCTCTATCTTATCAACAGTTTGACTAATCCTGGAATTTTACAGTGACTTTAGAGTAAAGCTATACTACTACATTCACCCTTTCATTCCATAGTGAAACACTGTCTGACTTTTGTTAAACCCAATGAAAACCTTTGTTGACCCGTTGACACCAGCAGTCAGTATTCAGATCCTTCACTTACAGTAAGTATAAATACTGCAACATAGAAATACTCCATTACAAGTAAAAGTCTGCTTCTAAATGTACTAGTACTCGTGATGTCGAAAATAACCAGTGTTGTACCATTACATATTATAATACACTATAGCTGATGCATCAATGAAAATTCAACTTGTTTTGTGTGTAAAATCTTAATTGATAAGTAACTAAAGCTGTTGAATAAATGTAGTTGAGTGGCAGCATTTGTTTCTGAGATGTAGTTGAGTAGAAGTAACTAACATAAAATGAACATACTCAAATTTGTATTTAAGTAAACCAAAGGAGTAAATGAGCAGTTCTTTCTTAATTCCACCACTGCCTGCAGCAAACAGTTGTTTTTTTTATTGTGAACACCAATAGAGCAGCGATCTTGCTTCCTTGAACCGTTTCATTTCCCGTTTTCTGTCTGACTGAGCTGCTGCTGTCGCTCTGAAGCAGGTCCAGCTCTTCACCTCAGCTCTTCATCAGCTTATCGCTCCACCGCAGGACAACTGACTGCATTACCTGCAAATGGTGAGACCTTTCTGTCCTCTAAAACCAAAGAAAAGGCACAGAGAAAGAAATGTAGAGAGAGAGGGAATCACTGATTCAGACACAGAGGAAGAAAGTATACACTTTCATCATATTTCTTGCTGAATGTTTCTTGATGTAACCTTGAAACATTGTTAGGTACTGTTTCTTTACCAGAGTTGGAGCTTCTGTTGTCCTGGTCAGGATGTCTGCAGGTCTTTAAACTCAAATCTAAGTCATTCATTTCATAGTCTTGTATGTGAACTTATAATATCTTAATTTCCACATAGAATATCATATTGTATAAAAGATGTGTGGATAATGGGTGAAAACATTCATTACAGAGCAGTCCTGTATGTCAGATTAGATTTCTGATTATGATCATTATAAAAATGCACAAGCAGCCATTTGAGAAAGTACAATCAAGACCATCCAGTTATGTGGCCTTATATCTGTGTGTGCAGGGATATTCCTTAATGAAAAAAATATGTGGTATAGTTATATTGTTAGGGTTTATGGTAAGCCTCCAGGAAATGAATAAGTCAGTGCACAGTTCTTCTAAGTGTGTCTGTAAGTTGTTGTTCCGGGCATCTGTTTTGAAATGCTGTTCCACTTTGCACATAAAAAAATCTGAACAGAAACACTAGAAATTTGGAGAAAAAATATTACAAATGTTTTACACTAAGTTGAAGGGTAAAAGTTGTTTGCTTTGTTTATAGACATTCACAGGCCTTGGTTAAGGTTAGGTACTGGCACTCTTTAAATTACAACATCCAAAGTTCACATTACAGTAGTGGATAGAAACAAGTATCAATTCACTGTTTGCTTGTTTTTTTTGCTGATTTAAATGGAAACTTGCCTTGTGTATCTGTGTTCAGGCCCCCCAGTGGCTGAGCTGCATTACTGCAGTGTTGGTGCTCTTGGTTCACGTTTCCCCAGTGGTCACACAGACATGCACCAGGGGAAAACCGGGGTATTCCTGGGATACCAGGTACCCATGGGCCTGATGGCAGAGATGGTCCCAAAGGAGCAAAGGGAGACCCCGGTGAGCTCATATTAGATAGTATATAGTTTTTTGGTTTTTTTTTGGTAGTAGACTATACAATAGCCTTTTGATTTACAGCAAAAATAAAACACCTGTGTTGTCTTTGGTACAACAACCTTGTGCCATGTAATTTTGTTTGTTTGTTATTGTATGAGCAGGTGAGTCAGGCCAGCCTGTCAGGGGTCAGAAGGGGATGCCAGGTGTGAGGGGCCCCCCAGGACGGCCTGGGATGAAGGGGGATGTGGGTCTGCCGGGGCCTCCTGGCTTTCCAGGCCAGCCGGGGGAGAAGGGAAGAGCCTTCAACCCCTCCAACCCCTCCAACCAGGAGAGCTCCTTCTTCTCCCAAAAACGAGTGACATCACAGCCACAAGAGTTGGACACTGCCATCAACTTCAACAGGTCAGTGAAGGTTTGTGGTCACAGAGACGGAGAGCAGGAGTGGTATTTAACATGATGTGATGCAAACTAATGAGAGAGTGAACAGAAAGAGAAAGGAGAGGTTAAAGGGCAGGATCAGTTGAATATCTCTGATGGTTTTGTGAGGTTTGATTTTGTCCACCGCTAAAGTCTCTGAAAAGTTTGTATTTTACTAAAACAAAACATGAGATGGAGGAACAGAAAATGTTTCCTGATGATAGAGGTAGAATACAACAAGCATAAAATCCTAAATAAAAACTGAAATGTTTGTGCAAACTTCCCACAGAGAGATTTTACCAGATCTGGAGCCACAGTTTCAAGGAGTTTCACTGACAAATGGATCGTTCACATGCACCATCAAAGGCATCTATTTCTTCAGTTACCACGTATCAGCAAAGAGCAGAGTGAGTCTGAACAGTTTGAACTGTGTCGAAACTTTCAGGCTCTGATTTGATCTGAAGTGTCACTGTGGTTATTTTTGCTCCTGACTCTTTGTATGATAATCTCAGGTGTGTCTGAAGCTGGTGAAGGGCAGTGACACTCACTTGATGATGTGTGACATGGCCGATGGTTATCTGGTCACCTCCGGCTCAGCCGTCCTGGAGCTGAATGTCGGAGACGCGGTCTCGCTCCAGGCGACCAGGTACAACAGCATTGTGACGATCCAGAGCAGCACCAGCCACACCTTCACCGGCTTCCTGATCTTCCCCACCACTTAGTCACAGCCTCTCATCCACACAGTTATAGGTCATAAAATCAGACTTTCAGAGATATTCACAGCAGTTAAATGAAATATGTGTTTTCTGTAATAGTATAAAGACTGGGAGAATAAATAAAGGTTGGCACAGCAATCATATGTTGCATGTTTTAGCAATAACAGTCAATACAAATCATGTATACTTTTAAATTACTACATGACATTTTTATAGGGAATTCCAACCTTTCCAGCAGCCAGGAGGTTTTAATCTTTTAAGCTTTATTCAGTTGTTTTCAGTACATTTTAAAGGTGCAGTCTGTAATCTAAGTATAAATGCTGTGTCCCACCTTCAAAAAGCACAAGACTGAAATCTGCTTTTGCTTCCATATTGACTGAAATACATCTCATACACTGTAACATTAAACAACCAAGTCTACATTAGTGATGTTTCCTGAGTCTGTTACTGTAAGTGTGTGTTTTATTCAGTTTAAAAGCACTTGAGGAAAATGATGTATTCTCTAAACTTCAAATCTCTATTGTCATAAAGATTGACTGCAATTACTGATCGTGTCTTACCATTGTCAGATGTTTCACTTTGAACAGATTAGAATTAAATGAGTATAAAAAATCCTCTCAAGCTTGGACTCAAACATGCTCAAACAAACACACTTAACAAGGTGAAAAGCCAGTAGCATTTACTTAAAGAATAGCATTAGTATTTTTAAAACTAGGCCTTGTTTTGGGTTTAAATGACTGATTGGAAATTGGGATTTTTATTGTCCTAATTTAGAGTAGGAAATAAATTGCCTGTGTATCCAAAGCCTGACTTACTATATATTATTCTTCTGTGTCATGGACCTCCATTGGTGTCTACACACTAATCAGGAGCATTATCATACAGTGGGAAAAAAGATAATACTGATTATTTAAGCATTAAATAAGGTTATTATTCATATAATGGAAACATATATACAACAGTAATAATACTGTATAATGACTTATTAGAAATAAATTATTAATTGTTGTGGTGTGTAACATTTCCTCCATTGGCTCTCTGTTTAAAAACACTGAGGTATCAGCTGTGTAGAGTTGAACTCACTCTTCTGACTGATACCAGGCCAGAGGTCATTAATTATCAATCACACCACATCAAGTTACCAGACATTTAACCTTACAGCTGTATGGATGGTAAACAGACAGTGTTACAGGAAGTTAAGGATTTGTGGACTGTTGCATTTGTAGTTTTTTGCCATCAGATTTGTCAAATCTGACTGATTGGTCTTTTAGTTGCAATATAACATCTGATACTGGTGCTTTTGTGCAGGACAGCCTTTATTTTGTTATAGCAGCAGGAAATGGCAAGATTTTGTAGCAATACCCCTAAAAGTGGCAATTTATCATGATCACAAAATAATTTATAATACCCTAAAATCCCAAAATGACATTAAAACTAAATCTGTGTCTTAAAACAAACAAGAAAATTTATCACATAAACTCTCAATTAGTGTCTGATCCTCAGCCCAGTATGTCGGTGGCTGACGGGCTGCTGAACACACCGTTCCTGGCGTAGAAGGTGTTCTTCACCACTGACGACCTGGCACGGGACGGAGTCCTGTAATCCAGAGTGTAGTCACCTGTGGATCCAGGCAGACACTGTTAATCTAGGAGGAAAAAAACTGCATCTAGAACAAAGGATAAAAAAGCATGATGACTGCTGAATGCTAGAAACACAGACAGACATGAGGCCTTTGTCAGTCTGCATACTCACCCAGCCTCCAACCGTACTCCCAGGACTGAGAGCAGAGGGAAATCAAACTTCTCCTCAGGTCTCATCTGGCCACGTCTGTGCAGGTACAGACTCCGTCCTCTCCCCTGCACAGGACATGTTGTTTAAAATAATATAATATATGTATTAAGCAGAAATATAGGAACACTAACCAACCAAGTAATGAAGTGGTTGGCTGTGTTTGGTGGTGTAATTTCCAGGTAAAAGACTTTCTTTCATCTTTAATAAAATTATTAGCATTATTATCTTGTTTTACATTTTAGAAATGAGCAAAATCTTATGTTTGTTTTTAATTTTTTTATAAACTATAACACTTGAAGAAACTTTTGGTTTATATTACTGGATTTTGATAGATTAAAAATATTTAAAAGGTTTTGATTTTAAGCTTTATAAAAACAACAGAAAAACCACCATTGGTGGGTCACAGTGTTTCATACGTGGTGAGAGGAGTCCTGATAGAGAGTCTGTCTGGTCTTGGGAGAAACTGGCCTCATTGTGGTGGTCACTTCCACAGAGAGAGCAGGAGGAGAAAGAGGAGGAAGGTCACTCTGTCTCTTAGGTGTTCTGGTAACAGGAGGGAAGACCACCCTGGTGGGTGGAGCATCAGTAAAGATTAGTGTGTATGATAAATAGTTTACATTACACATTTGTTCTTTGTGAACAACATTAAAGCTCAGATTTTCAGGTAATGTTTCTGTTGCACTACAGTAAATCTCATTAAACAGGTTACACATGAATAAATTCAATGTACTGTGGCTCTTGACAAAACTCAGTGTAGTGTGAACTGTGCCACACTTCTTGTTGTTCCCTGTTACTGTCCAGTTCATTTGTTCATTTTTCTGTACTTTCTCCATCACTCATGTCATTCCAGATCCAGCCACTGTCACCTGTCCCTGCAGTTACCCCAGCTGTTCCCTCTGACAGCGGGTTTAATGTGGGAGAAGCAGCTCACCGGGGGGCCGGGGGCAGTTGGGGCAGCTGTGTGAGCTCCGTGCTGTTGTTTTGGGGGTTGTAGCAGGACGGGTAGAGCTTAGCGTAGCGGCTCTTCCAGGCCAAACGTGTCAACATCTCCTTCTGAATCTGCTCCCGGTAGCAGTTCTGGCTCTGAGTCGTCAACAGGCAACGCATCTCCTGTCAGACAGCCTCATTTAGCAACTCAGTTCACCTTTTTGACACAGTTTTACATTGAACGATATCTTTGAGACTGCTTTTAGTGGAACAGTGAAGCTCTTCTGGTGAAATGTCAGTACAAAAGATTAACAACCAAATGGACAGTGTCACAATGTTGCGACAGACATCAACTACAACTCCTAAGGTGCTCTCCAATAAGAAACATCCAATCACAGTGTCAAATTATAGTCAAGTTATATGCACCACTAATGGTGGTTAAAAGTCAAAGTTTAAGCTGTAATATCATTGTCTAGTTGTAAAGTTGTAAAAAGAAGAAGAAAAAAATAGATTTAAGATTTGATTCAGCCTCACAAATGTGGAAAAAGACAATAAGGGTAGAACCTGCTGTATATCACAACACCATCACAAACAGCACAATAAATACAAACTGATGTCTTTTCGTGACTAAAAGGAAGAAGGAAAAAAAAACTATCCATACATCAAACTGTGTGTGCCATTGCCTATACAAAAGACATGTTGCATTGCTGAAATCCCATTATGGAATGATTAGATTATATAACTGACAAATCAAAAATATCTTAATTTACCTTTGGTGTGCCTGAAGCAGAGCTGTGCAGGATCAGCTTCTCACTGTGGAAATGAGCTGTGGATCAGATAACACACTGTAACCCAGGGAAACATGAGACACACACGCACACACACACACACGCACACACACACACACCACACACACACACACACACACACACACACACACACACACACACACACACACACAAACTGTTCTTCCACCACATTCCTGTTACACTAACCTAACTCTTAATACTTAAACCCTTTAACCTTTGCTGAATAGCACCTCCTGTGACCACAAGTGGTAATTATTAGGATTCCCAACATTTTTCCAAGATTTTCTTAAATCTGTTAAATAATGTCAAACAGATTTAGAAAGAAGGGTGACTCGTATTACCACATGCAATTAGCATTTACCATATTTTCTAACTGTAGTGACAGCGATAAAGGTCCTGCCAACAGTAAGCATAGTGCATAACAAATTAAACATTATTTTCAGTAACTTGACAGTTCTAGTGCTGGCTTGCTCTGTTGGTCCTGTAACCTGTAGTGTATATAGCAATCCCTGATCAAGAGTGGGAAATAACAAATGGGGCTCATAGTGTGGTGCAGTGATGACACTTTTTGTTACAACAAGCAAGTGCAACACTATGAATGCCTCCAGGAGAGACAGTCTGAATTGCTAACCCCATAGTCACACACACAAATAGACTTAGACCCAGACTTGACTTTATTGATCCCTTTGGGATGACTTCCTCAGGGAAATTAAATATGGAAGTGTAGTTTAAATTATTTAACTGCATCTGCTGATACTGTAATTTCCTAATTCTGCCATGAGATGTCAATAAAGAGTCTTTTACTGGACATACCTTTAATTAAACTCATAATTAATGTTATGCTTTAAAAAGATTCTCAAAATTTATTGTGGTCTAGACTTAGAAATATAAATTCATCGTGCCTGAACTGAACGGGCCAGTGAATCTTCCACTGGTCTGGAACACATAGGAATGAGAAAATCTCAGGGTATATAGGGTTAATAGTTGAGAAGCTCGTAGAAAGCTCCGCCCCTTACCTGACTCACCTGAGAACAACACCAAACAATACAGGTTATATTTATCTCGCAGGGAAAGGATGTATATACATCGAGAGAGAGAGAGAGTTCTTTACTTTACTTAGTACTTTACTAAGCAAGTACTACACATTAGGGAGAATTAAGTCATTAAATGTGAGTAAAATAAAGTAATTCTGATACATTTAAATTGATTGTGTTGAAATCTCACATTTACTTGTAAATACTTTTCATTTGTATTTAAAGTAACTTTAACTTGAAACAAAAATAAACTGGGTTTTAAACTGAGGCTCGATGATGAGCAACTTGTCCCACTATGTGTGCGTGGTTGCGCGTGCGCGAACGTGCTGACGATTGACAGTGGTAACGTAAGTGCTCAGTTGCGCGCGCGCGCGACTCGGAGCAGTTTCTGGCAGTTGAAGAGGTGAGTGGAGCCGAGTCTAATTAAAGTGTATATATGGTGATATTAAAGTTATTGATAGCTTCTAATTGTGGAATTTTGTTCTGTACTGCATTTCCTTTTGTTCGGCGCGGGTTTTGTTGAGGTTTGACGTCGCCAACCGCAGTTTTAAGGCGATTTTATTTGTTGGAAAACGGGGAGTAACGTTTCCCCTCGCACAGGTTGTTGGTATTAGCTTAATTGCCTCCTTGTTTATTTTCCTGTCGGGGACGTAGAGCCTACCACACACACACAGCTGGTGACTCCTCTGCTGTCTAAACAATGTATGCAAATGTTTTAGTGTCAGTGCATGTTTTTCAACGTGTGTTACATTATTCAGTTTCTTTAAGTGCTAACATTAGCATCATACTGGTTAGCAGTGGCGGAGCCAGAGAACGTCAACATCCTTCACTTAAGTAGGCTGGGGGTATGTCTTCAAGGGGGATTTATTTTCCATTCACGGCAGCTATATTGATTACTTTTCAAGCCATTTTAGAAAATCTGTACGTCATTTGGCAAAAACGTGATAGTTGCTCACGAAAGAAATCATCCACAGCTGGCATCCTATTTTGCATCAAATTGTTCTCCAGTCTTCATCGTTCAGACACTATAACACAGCTAGTGTTGAGGATTACTATACGATGATATTTTTTGACAATTTCTGACGCCTTAATATACTATGACATTTTTTGATGGTTTTTGATACCTTACTATACTATGACAATTTTTATTTTTATTTTATTATTATTTATTATTATTATTATTATTTTTAACCATTTTTCATTCCTTACTATGCTATGACATTTTTTGACCATATTTCATGCCTTACTATAGTATTTTCTGACGGTTTTTGAAGCCTTACTATACTATGGCATTTTTTGATGCATTAGTATACTATGACTATAAGGGTTTTTTTTTTTTTTACTATGACTATTAAATAACTTATACTGACAGCTATTGAGCTCAGCAATGTAGTGATGAGTCAATGTGACCTATAAGAGCTTATTTACATGCTGTATAAGTTAGTTAGCTGTGGGTATAATTCAGTTGATCTCAATAGACATCTCTCTCTGTCAATACCTATTTTAAAGAGTATGGTCTAGACCTGCACTATATGAAAAGTGCCTTGAAATGACTTTTGTTGTGATATGGCACTATATAAATAACATTGAATTGAATTGAGTTGAATAATGACTTTGTCTTTTCTCAACCTTTATTATGGTAACAGACACATTTTAATATCACTCTAACAATTTTACAGCTGACCAGGAGATCCAGCCTGTGTCACAGATGGTGCTTACAGAACAGAATTTCAGGGACCATTGGAAGCATGGCAGGAATACTGGGAGCGGTGTATCGCTGCATGGGGCGACTACCTTGAAAGGGATGGCAGCCAAATTTAAATCAGGTATGCTTTTTGCTTGTTATAAGCACATCCGCTGAACTACTGGTACCAGGATACACATCACATATTCATTGAGTAATTTAAACACAGAATAGACAACTAGTAATTGACTTCCATATCCATTTTATATGTATATGAAAAAAATGTCATCAAAAAAATGTGAGTATAGGGTTAGATAGATTATAGAATATAGTGTCAGTGTCCTGGTCTGTGTTCTTTGCTCAGTCTTGTCTTTGTATCAGACTTTTGAATTCAGCCACTGTTGTCTCTAAATATATGACTCTAATACTAATTAACATATGTGAAATACTGTCATATGACTAGTAATAATATTTCCTACATCATTTCAAAGTACTAATTGTGTTGGTCATAACATTAAGCTCCCGTCTGACTAGTAAACTCTGTTAATCTCTTCATTTGCTGGATGGTAAGGAGCTCAAATGCAGTTAAACATAGTTTTAATATTGTGTGATAGTAATTATTAAATCAAAAATGCAACAGAAGTTTTAGCTGTAGCTGATTTCAACTTCTTATCTAACAAATATGCAGTGAAAACACCACAACTCTGCAGTGCTGATGCTGCTAGCCCCCAGTGTTTGAAGTATTAGATGAAAGGGTATTGAATTACATTCTCTGTAGTGAGTTGGCGAACTTAAACTTTTCTTTATTGGTTATTGTTACATTACAATGCAGACATGCATTATCAGTGATTTGGAGTTTACATTTTGAAGATTTTTAGTCAGCAGCTTAAACTGATGGAATCAGGCCCAGGAAGTTCAAGCGTGATGCTGAATTGTAGATCAGAAAAAAAGACTTAGAAGTCATTAAAAAACAGCGTTCATCTTTGATACCCAGCGAGGAAACTTCGAAAATATCAAAAATTATGAACAGAGTTTAGTGTCTTCATGAGGAATATACACCGTTGAGCTGTGTTTCAGTTTAGTCAGTGGGACTTTGCAATCAGAGCTGTGGTCAAGTGATTGATAGGCTTTGTTTTCTGTACATGAAAACCGCTTAACCGCCTGGACTTGGAACTCAGCAGCTGCAGACGCTGCAGTTGCTCAGTAAAAGTCACATTTTGTTGCTTTAATGTGGGTGAAAGTGTGTGTGAATATTTGTGTGTAAGTGTTAGTATTAAGATCAGAGAATGACAGCTTTCCTTTGTCTCAGTCCAGATGAGCTTTGAACCTCTGTAGCTTCTTCTCAAAACAGTTAATGGAGCTGCTAGGTGACAGTAATCCAGAATGTACGTCACCCTTTCTCTGGCCAGAATCTGCTGAAACACCCAGTTTCCAGTTTCTCCTGTTTTGTTTTGAGTTAAAACCAATACAACAATAAATTCGCAGCAGAAAACAGAGTATATTTGTCCAAGTTTAAAATAATCTGTCAAATAAATTGGCCTAACAGTGAAAATTTTCTCTCAAGAACTGAAATCAATGAATCTTATTACAAAGCAAAATGATACTCAAGAGTTTCAAGTTATTTCAATGTGAAATCTGATATAAATTTAGTAAAACATGAAGAATAAGTGTTAAGTTGTAATGTAAAAATTTGTAGACAAAACAGTAGACAAGGAAAAGCACTCAAATCATCAACTTAAATAAATGTAACTGATAATATAGATAATTTAATTACAATGCAGATAACAGTCATTAGTCATAGAGAGCCATGGTCTGTAAGTAAAGAACAGACTTTCCAGACCTTCACATTTACAGCCAGTCTTATTATTTACCATTTAAAGTGGTATAATGTCACATTATACTCCAAATTAAATGTATTTTGTGGTGCTTGTAGGCCACACCAATAGTTTAGAAAACTGTCAATATGGGAAAAATAGTTTTTTCCTGTTGCGTCATTTTAACAATTAAGTGAATTCTGATTATTAATATGTCAAGTAATCGGTTAATAAAAGCCTTTAAAATTTGCCTCTCAAAATAGTCATTTACAGAGGATGTGGGCACATGAAAGCAACACAGTTTCTCTCAAGATGTCTTGGCAGACAGGACAGATGAGATCCTTCTTAGATTGGAAAGACCTTCTCTCTCTGAGTGAAGCTGAAAACATGGCAGGACATCAGTCAGTTGCAGCTTTACTTCCTCCACTCCCTTCGATAAATTCTCTTTCAGTATTCCAAGGTTCCCTCTTATAAATTGTCCTCTCTTAGTTGAAGTTGCAGCCTTAGTTTGAAGGTGAATCTTGGTGTCTGTGTCTCAGAGTTTGTGTTTTCTCTCAGAGTAAGACATTGTTTCCTGGTTAGTCTGGTTCAGGTTGAGCTTGATCATGTGCACTGGAGCTTTGTCAGACAAGAGTTGCAGTTCATTTCCCTTTGTTTCTTTCTGATTGCTCACGGGATGCTGTAGATTAATCAAAGTCTACCAAGTCTAAATGGACCAATCAGCAACTAAACAGAGATACAGAATGACAGAAGAATACATGGATAAAGACATTATTGGAAATGAAGTTTGCATTTGTATTGCTGAAAGAGTGAAAGGTGACACATCAATCATCTCCAAAGTCTGCCTTTAAAGAGGATTTTGCTCAGTTTGTGTTTTTTCTTAATGATTTTTTGTTATCAAAGATATTGATCAATGTATGCTACAAACTGTCATTAAACACATTTATAATTTTCACAATACTTCTAAGTATAGTTTCTTGTGATAAATGCAGCTGAAGGAACAACAGAGAGCAGCGATGAACCTCTAACACATACAGTAATTAAGTAGTCCGTTGTACAGTGCAGGAAACAGTAGTGTTAAGACAGCTTGAACAGTCATTAAAGTGTTACGGCAACATTATGTACTCATAGGGATTTTAGGGGTTAAGGTTCAAGAGAAAGAAATCAACAAACATCAGTAGTAGTGTGCAGTTTGGTGATTGTTGTTGGATTGAATCTAGTCTCTCCATATTTGAAAGAAACATCATATGACGATAAACCAAACACAGAGAACTCCAGTTCTCTTAATTGAGATGTTATTTGTTTTGTTCACAGCAGTTAATTTAGTTGAGAAAGTTCTGAACAGATTTGGTTATTGTTGGCTTATTATGACCAAACAGAGAAACGTAAAGGATTCAAACGTCATATGATGATATGACGATCTTACTACAAATAAGAATTGTGGAGACTGTTAACTCTTGGCATTGCAGCCGGTGCTAGTGTTTTTTTAAGCCCAGTAAGCCATGCCAGTGAGCCAGCATGCACAATATGAGAGACCTGAACTAGAATTAAAGTTTCTAATTCCACCTGTGCTTGTCAAAGTGTCTGCCATGAAAAGGGTCTGTCATCACCCCATTCACAGCCATGGAGCTACTAACACTGTATTTGTATACCTATGAATTAGTCAGGAATATGTATTAAATGATATGGGTACCCAAAAAGAGAGAAACACACTTGTTGATACAAAATACATGTTAGATAGGACATAGGATGTTGAAATAACAGGAATGCAGGCCAAAGTGAACTAATACTGTATAAATATGATAATTCCTGCTGAATTCTTCATTATTCATCAGGAAACCTTATGCATGAGACCTCATAGTATTTCTAATGAAATGGCAAGAATTAGATTAATGTTTGTTTTTGACAGTAAATATTATAATAATTGTCAAAACTTCATATCTGTCAATCTATTTTTATTTTCTAGTAAATTATTAATATAATCACAGGGTCATTTGTAGGTCCACAATGTGATAACTTAATAAACAAAACTGATCATTTTGATAAGTTACATGTTGTGGTTGTTAAGAGAGCATGGTCCAGTCTGAATTTGTGTTGTGTGTTTTTCGAATCTCTGCAGACGAAACACCGCTGATGGTGCAGACAAAGGAACATCAGTTTCTCGAGTGCAGACTGTAGAGAGACTCAGACCCTGCTGAAACTCAGATCTCTCTCCAGTAAGAAAGGATTTTTGAGAGGTTAATTGATTAAGAACTAACATGCGGTTCACTTTGTAGATACTTGCTCACAAACCTGACACTTGTGTTTCTGTTTTTCCATCATCTCTTCAAACAGTCTTTACAGAAGCTGTGGCTGCATGACAGGGCAACAGGATCTTTAAAGATGTCATGACAGACAGGACAGGAGAGATCACTTTCTGATTGGTAAGCCATTTTCTCTAAGCTTAAAACAAACTTTATGCACAGTTTGTTTCGGCTCCTTTCCCTCCCCGCTGAGTCCCCTGAAACTTACCATCACTTTGGGTTGTGACTTTAATGATGATGATGTTCAGTTTGTGGAGGAGTGGAGTAATTTTTACAATTACTAGATTTCATTCAGCTAATCAATACCAAAACTCTGCTCTTGAGTATAAGTGGGAAGTGTTTCTTGTGTGTATGCATCGTTTATCTGTCTGGTCTCTGACCATTTCCTTCATGGCAATGTTACTTTTTTCCTCCAATGTTTTAAGAGATAAATATATTTATTGTTGGCAGATTCAGAACTGTGACAGTAACCAAACTGAAAAAGGAAACATTAGCATTGAAATACTTGTACTGGAAAAAGTTGCAGAATTTTTTTTTCATGTCTCTTTTTTCAGTGACAGGTTTTTAAAAATGCTCAGTATTTTCCCAGTGTCACTGTTTTAGTGTAGAGGAAAGAGGCAACAAGAGCACAATCTACAGAAAATTTGCATGTAATGCCCATCACACACTGTCGCATGATTATCACGAAACATCTTAGTTTTGATTTCGGTGTCCATGTTAACAGCGTGCCCCCTCTGTCTCTGTATTGTTATATATAGATCGGTCTCTCATTGCCTCTCCCCTCTACACCAAAATGGTGACAAAAAATACTGACAGCGTAAAAAACAGGTATATCACTGTGAAAAAAGACAGACCTAAAGAAAAAAATCTGCAGATTTTGCAATGTTTTAGCTCCACAGATTCTTTCTAAAGAGAGTGTACAGTTAAGGTTTCAGCACAGTAACTGAACCTCAAATCCACGGAGATCCAGGAAATGAAAAGCTGAAGCCATTCTGCTTAATTCCAGTTTATTTTAATTATCAAATGTACATCATCTCAGAGTTTAGTTTCACATTAAAACACCCATTCCCAAATACAAAATGAGAATTTTTCTATTCCCCCATACAAAAATCCTCCGTTAAGTATCAAAAGTAGCAGTGATTAGGCAACAACATCCAGGTAAGGACAGATTCTTCAAGATTTATACAGAAACCAAAGGTCTGACTTCTAATTTTCCAGCTCAGATCTGATTTTGAATATTCTATGTTAACATTCTACACAGTGTTTGACTGTGTGTGTCTGATTGTGCTTTCAGTGCAGAGTATTGCTGGTAGAGGAACACTGAGGGTGACCCCAATCATCCAGCATCTCCACCCGATTTTGATTTCTGCAGAGTCCAAGCAGACGTGAAGCAGATCAGAGGTGAGCCACACAGTTAAAAGTCAGATCTATTTGTGTGATAAATGCAGCTGAAGGAACAACAGGGAACAGCGATTAACCTCTAACACATACAGTAATTAAGTAGTCTGTTGTACAGTGCAGGAAACAGTAGTGTTAAGGCAGCTCAAACAGTCATTGAAGTGTTATGGCAACATTATGTACTTGTTGTGATTTTAGGGGCTAAAGTTCAAGAGAAAGAAATCAACAAACATCAGTAGTAGTGTGCAGTTTGGTGATTCTTGTCAGATTGAATCCAGTCTTTCCACACTTGAAAGAAACATCATATGACGATAAACCAAACACAGAGAACTCCAGTTTTTTTAATTGAGATGTTATTTGTTTTGTTCACAGCAGTTAATTTAGTTGAGAAAGTTCTGAACAGATTTGGTTATTGTTGGCTTATTATGACCAAGCAGAGAAATGTAAAGGATTCAAACCAGCAGCTGGTCATTTGGCTCCCTGGTGCACAATCCAACCACTGAGAAATCTCACAGAACAACTTATTTTAAACCTGGCTCTGTGAAGGAAAATGCTGTGTAATTCCAGTTATTTTTCCAATCAGAAGCATTCAAAAGTTTGACTCTAATTGTGTCAGTCCAAAACCTTGTCCAAATCCAACATCCAGTTTAACATTTTAGAAACATGCAGACACCAAGCTATTCTGTGTTAACATTCTCACTAACTAACTTGTGTTAGTGTAAAACCAGCAAACTTTAAATTACCAGTCAAGTGCAAAATTTGTCAATTGTTAATGTCTGGGCAGCAAGAATCAACAGAGGAGATCTCTCTTTCCCAATTAGGTCATTTCTCCCCCTATATTCTTTACAGCTCCAGCTTTAGGACAGATTATAGTGTCTACCATTCTTACCACTCTGCCTTCCTGAATCACTGCATGAGTGTCTCAATTCACTGATGTGTTAATTTTCTCTTCTCTTCAACTTTATCTTTTAAAAATTGGCACTTTTTTTTCCTTTTTGAAGGGCAGTTTGGCAGGTTTGGTAATTTGTCAACAAATAGAGCAATTATGTCTCAGGGCAGAAAATCCTTAAAACATCTGGTTTAAATTGAAAAAGTTAGCACACAAAGCTTTATTAAGCAACTTGTTCATTGGAGAGTTATTTGCAGTGCAGCTAATGTGTCCACTTTAACTCAAACAGGGATGCAAAATGGTGCCATAAGTGTGGACAGCGGCTTTCTTGGTGCATCATGGGACAACGACGTGGAAGGGGGAGCCTGGGATGTGGTCGTCACCCCACTTGACCACCAGCACGTAATTGCCTCGCTCCTTCAGCAGGTAGCTGACGTTGTACTGCAGGTTGCCCAAGTGTTTGACCAGAACCTCCTCACAGGGGACCTGAGGACCGTGCACACCCACCAGGAGCATGTTCTTACCTGAGCAGAGGAGGGGGAAGATAACATGTAAGTCAAATGTGCAACATCAGTTTCAGGTGTCAGTTTCCTCTTAGTCTTTATTTATTTGTAAACTGAAGACAAATCTTTCACTCCCAACAGAAAACAAGACTTCCTTACCAGCCTTGCTGCAGTCGACAGAGAAGCTGCTCCTCTGGCCCACGAAGGCCTTGCTGAGGCCGGGGCCTCGGCTTGTCACCTTGCTGGCATCAGAGTCGCCTGGCCTGGGCATAGCACTCTGGGTGAAGCTGCTGCTGGATGCCCGTACTGTCGGATCCACTGTCAGGGTTGACGTCTCACTGGCGTTGGTCACATTCACCAATCGAGGACCTGACAGAGAGAGAGAGAGAGAGAGAGAGCGCGAGACAAGGGAAGAAAAATGAGGTACAGTAATTATAATTCTTGCTGTGGTAGCTTTAAAATATTTTGTAAAGCAGGAGTTGCTATTGATAAAGATTTAAATAAAACGAGTCTGCAAGAAAATTAAAGTCAGCTGCTAAGACCCAATCATGATTTATTTCATTTGTGTAAGGTTACTGTATAAGAGTAAAAGTAAGTTCAGATAAGTGACGTGTTACCTGTGACTTTAGCCTTGTAGGGACTTCCAGTGATGTGGTTTGGTCCTCCATATTTGATGCTGATCAGGTAGTTTCCAGGCGCCATGGGAGTGTACTGCACCTTGTAGCCCTCTGGAACCTCCTGGCAGTCCATCTTTACTTTGGATGGACCTTCGATGGTCACAGCCAAGGCCCCGGGGCCAGCCTTAGTGTTGTTGATGATGAACTCTGACTGGGTACCTGAAAGATTAAAGATGCTCAGGGCACAGTAGAGACAAATGCAGAACATCTCAACCAGTCATTAGTGAAGAGGTCAGGGGTCAGACAGGTGAATGGACAGTTAACTCACCTGTTGTGCCTCTCTCCAATCCAGCTCCATACGCTGTGACCAGACCGGGCTCTCCAGTCTGTCCTGGTTCCCCAACTCGGACCTGGAAAGGACTTCCTGGGATGTGAGAGCCATTAAACTTGACATCGATAGAGTGGACACCATTCTCCCTGGGGATGAACCGGATCGCGTACTTGTCTGGAGGAGAGGACATACAGATTTAGCACATCTGTGAGTAACAACAGGAATTTAAGCAGCAGCTTTCTGGCTTTTTGTCACCTTAAAAACACACTTAAACTAAACACACACCTCTTTCCAGCTCGGTGACAACACACTCCTCCAGAGCACCAGAGGGGCTGTGGACTTTGGCCTCCATCTTCCCCTGCGCTCCATTCAGACGCACTGCAAAGGATGCTGGGTGATTCACCTTCAAACCAGACTCCTGCCAAGGTTGGACGCACACACAGTCAGTGTACAGTGCAGGGACGGACAGTTTAACGACAGGGAAGAAAATAAGGTAACACTTCAGAACACAAACACACACTCATCTATTCAAAGTTTTTCTATTCTACTCTTACCTGAGCTCCTGTTGGTGCAGCTACAGCAGACAGAGGCAAATGGCCACAGTGTTAAAAAGCAGACACTGAGAGGGTACTACAGTGTTTTTAGTACAGTCTTAAAGGAAGTAGTTGATGAATATGACCTGGTTTACAACAGTTTAGAAATGTAATGTATTAATTTACTAGAATTTAAAATGTTGTCTAAACAAAATCAAGACGTACAAGAACTTAGACTAAATAAAATAGTCTAAAATCTGCAAATCAGAGAATTATAAAATACTTTACATGTCATTTCCAGCACTGAGGCTCAATACCTAACCATTAAAGTATAGTGTAATATTATATTTAATGATATATTAAAGGATAACTCTGGGACAAAAGCCACCCTCAAGACATGGGGTATTCCAGCAATTCCTGTGTTCTGCTTGGTAAAATTTATTTTTTTTTGTCAGTGGAGTCTGGTAGTGATATGTAGCAATGTTTTTGGTTAAACATGAAAGATCTTACTCTTTAAAATAAAGGTCTATCTCTGTAGGAATCACATCTATAATGTTGTCAGACATAACAATCTGGAGTACACTACAGTAGATTGATCATGTTCAATACTGCACTAATTCCAAATGTTGTTTTTCCTCTATCAATCAGTTACTTCCAACAACATGGAAAAATAAGGCCCAGGTTCAAAAAGAGTTATCCTTTAAGTACCAAGCTGCAGGACTTTTTGACTGTACTGTGAGACCCAGATTTACACATAGGAGCGTTGGAGTCTGAACAAAGCAGGTGTTTATCTACAGCTACAAACAAACTACAGCTTCTATGAGGTCAGCAGGAAGTCTGCTGAGGCCTGTCTCTGTCTGCTGTAGCTAGGCAACCAGGCAGCTGATGATACTGATGATGGTGCTGTTAAAAGCCTTTAAATGAAACACAAGAGAAACACCAGCGGTTCCACACCAGACAAAAATAGGAATGACCAGAGCCAGGCAAAACAGTCGAGAGAGCAAAGATTTCCTGACCATTTTTAACTCACTTGGTCTGATCAGCTGTGTTTGGGATTACATCACTTAACATGTACATTGTTCAAGTTTTTAGTAACCTCCTGACCTTTCCTCCAGTGATGCCATCACAACAAACTGTAATGCAAAATTATCTAATCAGTAGAATGTTGTCAGTAAATATCAAAGAAATTTCATGATGAAGTATCTTGTTAAAGTAGCGTTAAAGAACAATTAGCCAAATATTCTTAGTTGAGTGACTAATCTTTAACATCTATAAGAACCACTCTTTGTTTCAGCTTCTCGAATGTAAAGATTTGTTTTTTCCAATTCTTTATGATTAATTTGAAATTAATTTAATTTTACTTAGTTAATAGATTAGTTGATAATGAAAAATTTTAACATAATATTTCCTTTAGCATCTCTCTCAGGCCAAAGTGTCAACTTCAGACAGAAACTGTGTGTTTGCCTGGCTGTGGTCACGTCCATGAGGCCAGTTGCATAAAGAAAACGTAATACTTAAACCTGCTTATCTGCATGACTTCAAGGGTTCAACTGGGCTATTTAATGCTGGTACTGAGCCGAGTGTCCAATAAATAGTGTCAGAGAGTTTAGATTGTTTATGATTAATTCAAATTATTATTAACACAAAGATGTGGAGATAAAATCAGTGAGTTACAATTAAAACCCAAACCAGTTGAACCCTTAAACCTAAATCACCTGCTCTAGATGAGAGTAAAATCTTATCTTCAATCATGACATCTCATTTTTATGCAACTGTGCCCCGTAGCCCTTTAGCAAGGCAGGGCAGGCTGAGTGTGGAGGTGTCTCCTCATGCCTCACCTGAAGGCCGGTAACAGTGAGGCGGCGGGCGTCGTTCACTGGCGCAACAACGGGAACCAGGAAGGGGCTGTCAGGTATGTGCTGGTCGTTAAACTTCACTGAAATCTCATAATCACCTGGAGCAGAGGAGAAGGAGAGAAGGTGACTCAGAGAGTGAGAGAGTGACATTAATGAACAACCATCAGAGTAAACTGTGTTTTCTTTACCAGGCTCCTGAGCGATGTAAGAGACACCACAGGATCCATCTTTGCGGTCATCAAAGGAGATCTCTGCCCTGCTGGGTCCCTCCACAGCGATGGACAGACCGCCGGCCCCCGCCTCCCTCGTCCAGATACTGAACTCAGCTGATCAGAGACAGAGAGAAAGTAAGCTAAGACCTGTTTCCTACATATTAGTCCAATCTCTGCAGCTCTGTAATCAAGGGGTGACACCGCAAAATTTAGTTTGTGATCCAATATGAAGTGATGCAAATATTTTCTATTATTAAAGCTGCTAATGTAATGTCACGTATATAAGAGCTATAATCTGCCCATGCCTACCCCGTAGAGGGACGTGATGATTTGGTGACAGTAGAATAACCTATCATCTTTTGGAGAAGTTTAAAAATGTATCATATTATGTCATCCAGCTCATGGTATTTTTAAGTGCTATACAAAAGCATCTAGACTTGCTTGAGGTTCTTGAAGACATCTCCCCTCTTATCCAAATGGCTTCTTCAGCTGTGACTAGTGAGTCCCAGGTATCAACATCTTGTGGGCTCACTTGTGACCGACTCTCGATCACACAAGAGGTTAATGCCCTAGATCTGAAGAAGCCTGTCAAACATCTTAAGCAAGTCCAGCTGCTTTCGTACAGCACTCAAGAGATACCTAACTGCAAACATATTTCTTTAAAGCAAATAATGGCAAACTTAAGTTAAACAAGCTTGTTTTTTTTGTTTTAGTTCTAAGTTACTTTGCAAACCAGAAGTTAAAAAGTGTGCTTCAGTTAAAAGACAAAGCTAGTGTTATTCTATATTTTGTTATTATCAACAAATCCTGTGAAACCCTAACCCTAACCCTAACCCTTCCCTACTCTGTCTGTGGCACTTGTCCTTGAGCTGACTGGCTCCAACTAAAGACAAGTCACACAAGTCAATGTTAAGTCCCTGAAAGGATAATGTGTGTTGTGTCTTTGTGTGTGTGTGTGTGTGTATATACCTGGCTCTCCTGCCTGTGCTCCCTCCAGTCCTGGACCTCCTGCTCTCACCTTGGCGGCCCCGCCCTCTCCCAGGGGCCCCACAGTGAACTGGAAGGGGCTGCCTGGCACATGCACGCCTCTGTACCTCACACTCACGCTGTGCACACCCATCTCCGTAGGCACGAAGCGCACACAGTAGGTGTCATTTCCAACGGCGACCAGCTCGGCAGGCTGACTGGCTCCAGAGGGGGAAGTGACCTCAGCTGTGACGTCCTTCATGTCGATCGCTGTAAACAGAGACAGACGGTATGGTGTTTAAATACTTTTCTACCTACTATTACATTACTGTAATACCATTTTGTGGTTAGTTTTGCTAATGTGAACAATTTTGTTTCCTAAATGAATTCTGCAGAGCAATTACTGTCAGAAGTTTCTAGTTGTTAAAGAAGCATTGAGATTTTGGTATTGAAGTACGGGTAGGAGTACCACACTGTAAAGAAGTTGTAATCAGGAAAAAGTAGTTACTGTAGCAGCTGTAAAGCATGTTACTTTGCAAACCTTGTGTTGCCAACCCCAGCAATTTTTATTTTCCTAGGGCTCTACAACGCACCCTCCACCCCAGCACTGCCCACTGAGCAGCGGGCATCAGCAACCCAAATACCCCTCGCTGCCTTCATTCCGCCTGCCAGCACTAGACCAGAGAGGCCAGAGATGAGGCGCACGCGCCCAGGAGAGAGGCTCAGGTCCGAGGCAACAGCAGAGGGACGAGCCCTGCCACTGCTGGGTCTTCCTGACCACCAGAGGGAGCAGTAGGAGCGACAGGAGGTGTGAGAGAGGAGCTGCCGAGAAAAGACCAGGAGGAACCAGCTCACTGGAGGAAGAGGAGGTGAGAGGATGGAGAGGGGAAGAAAGACACACAGGTGGAATAAGAGGAAAAGGAGAGAGGAGGAGAGAGTAAAGAAAAACTGTGGAGAAAAGGGAGGAGGAGAGGGAAAGTGGATTGGAAGGAAAGAAAATACAGAAACAAGAGGACAGGAAAAAGAAAGGCAGAAATATGAAATTACAGAAAAAAAGTAGGAGAGGAAGAAAGACAGGAAAAGAAGGGACAAAAGACAAAGCTGACACACAGGCTACAGTCAGTACTGAGAAAAAAAAAACACAGAAACCAGAGAAATGTTGTAGCTTCAGACAGGAAACAGTTTTAGAAAAGGAGAAGAAACAGCTCTAATGATGCAGGATGTTTTCGCACATGATGTCTGATGTGTCTCTAGATTTACAGGGTTTCTTTATCAATATACAAAACAAGCAAAACACACTGCTATTACTTATCAAGATGTTTACAGGTAGAGAGATAAAATTAAAACAAAAGCCACTACACCGGTCCTATCCTGACTTGTGCGGACGTTCCTCTGACTGACACTGCAGGCAGCCAATCGGATTAGCAAAGTGTGAAAGTGTGTGTGTGCGCGTACCTGGTATCTTCAGGCTGAGGTCACACACACTCCCCACGCTGGCAACAGACGCTGCCTTCTGTCGTCGAGTGATGCTCTCCCGGATACGACCTTCACCTGTCACCCGCACTGTGAATGGACTTCCTGTTGACAAAGACACACACCTCAATCTATTGAGTGAAAAATATTATTATTATTATTATTATTCAGAAGTACTAGTTTGCCTTCAGGAGAGTTGGAATCAATAAAAAAATTATCCAGGTGGTTGTGTCTATAATAATTTCAGCATCTTTTTTTTTCTCCAGCAGTGGAAGGTCGTCTTTACCTGGGACGTGTTCCTCAGCGAAGCGGATTGAGACGATGTAGTTTCCAGGTTCAGTAGGACAGTAGGTGACTCTACACGTCCCGTCCTCCATGTCCTCTGTTTGGATGTCGACCTTTGCTGGGCCCCTCGATGGACAAAGCCAGGCCACCGTAACCTAAACAGGTACATGCAGATATATAAAGCTAGGTTTTAGTGGTGTTATCGTTATCCCAAATCACAGTAATTAACCTGTAAAGACAGGAACTTAATATCAAAAGTTTATGTCAGAAATAAGAAGACGAGTATACAGCCAAGCTAATGGCTACAAATGGAATTTTAAACAATCAAATAAAGCTGTGATGACTGAAGTTAGCTTCACTGACCGGCCTCTCTTGTATCGACTACGAAGCTGGCATTGTTGAAGGTGGTTCCCTGGATGAGGCCGTCGCCGTGAGCTTTGACCCGGCTGGCGTCACCGATCTCGGACTGGACGACCATGATGGTGATGGGACTGTTAGCAACGTGCCGACCGTTCTTCAGGATGCTGACCTGGTGTTCACCCACCTCCCGGGGGATGAAGGAAATCCCTGAGAGAAGGAATAGATTCAGGTAAATGTTTTTATTTTCATTTACTTTTTAATCAGTTTAAAATCTGGCTGTTTTTTTGTGTGTTTGTGTGTGTGAGTTACCGATGTGGTTGTTGGCCATTCTCTTCAGCAGGCAGGGCTCATCGCGGCCAGATGGTGCCCGGATGCTGGCGGTCAGCAGGCTGAGATCTGTCTCATTAATGTCCAGAGAGAAATCTGCTGCTGAGCCCAATTTGACCTGAGAGCGCCGCTGGTTGTCCTCTGAAACAAACACAGGTAAGACAGTGCTGTGAACAAGTGTCTGAACCCAGTTTTTATGAATTTTGGTGCCTGCAAATGAATTAAAATTTTCCTCTTTTTGGGATCACCTTGAATTTAGCAGAGCCATTTGTTTCTACTTTTCCCAACATAAAAAAATATCAGCATTTAACAGAGCATTCAGAGTTATAAACTAGAGTGGTGTTTGTGTGCAGACTGACCGGTGATCCTGGCAGTGAACGGGCTGCCAGCGATGTGCTCATCGTTGTATTTGACCAGGATGTTGTAGTCTCCGGGCAGAGTGGGCAGGTAGCTGACACTGCAGGTCCCGTCCTTGTTGTCCACACAGCTGATCTCCGCTTTGGATGGACCCTCGATGGCCAAGTCCAGACCGCCTGGGCAGACGGACAGATGGTTGGTCAGACAGAGTGAATAGATTTATACAGGATGTCACAATTAAATACAGAAAAATAAATAATCACTCTTCATTTACCAGTAAAAACTGTAACTAGTCATCTTTCTTAACTTAAGGATTGTTTTCCTTAAAACCACATGAAGGCCAAAAAATTGCTGCAAATTTTAAAAAGCTCTTTCCTGAAATTCTGTTACTGTGTGTACAAAGTTGCTTTTCTTGTTTCCTAAATAAAAAATTAAAACACTTTTCTAATTAGTTTTAGCTGTGTCAGGTGGACTGGGTCTGCCAGAGTCAGTTATCTTCAAATTCACACATAACCATAGTGGCTTTAATATTATTAATAACATTTCTGTAGCCACCACAAATACACAAACAGCAAATACCATGATTACCAGACTATATATTATCACCCCACTGTGACTAAAGCTGTCACCAGCCCTCCTCCTCCCTCTTTCGTACCTTCAGAGGCATCTTCAGTGTAGACTGTGAATGTGGCCAACTTGTTGGCAACGCCGTAGCTCAGACCAGGACCATAGGCTGTGACATTTGGACTGCTGGCATGGTTCACGTAGAACTGAAGAGGAGACTCTGTAACACACACACACTCAAGATTAGTACAAGGATAGAAAAAAGAAAAACTACTGGTGAAGTAAACCACTCTTGTACACTCACTTATGTTAATCTTGATCACTTCTGGGGACGTTACATAAACTTGCATTCATTTCCTGGAGACTTGTCCTAACAATAACCCTAACCCTACCCAAAAATCAGTTTCTTCCTCCACTGGTGACACAGCTTTTGCCCCTCGTTAACTGAAAAAAGGAGCCTATGACAGAAATTCTCACACACAGATTCTCAGGGTGTGATGTCATTACAGGCTGGTGATTAATGGTTTTCTCCTGCTGGCTGAAAATGAACACACACACACTTCTTACAACATGCACACCTTTCGCACACAGTTTAGACAGTCCTAATCACACACACACCTCTCTCCATGTGTCATCCTGACTGTGATGACATCATTATCCAAACATCCCGACAGCCGACAGCAGATTGATGTCTGCGACAGAAGCAGTTCTTCTTCTGAACACCAGGTGGCTCCAAATTCATCTTTCTAAGACCAATAATGGGCTCTGGCTGTGGGAGCAATGTTGCCCAGGACACAAGTGTGTGTTTTGTGTGTGTGTTGTGCGCTAACCTGGGATGTGTGTGCCATTGTATTTGATGTGCATCTCGTGCAGGCCGGCCTCGGTGGGCGAGTACTGCACTGTGACCGTCCCGTCCAGGTTGTCTGTGATCAGTGGCTGAGCTGATTTACCTGAAGGCATCAGCACCTCACCTGAAACAGAGAGAGAGAGTAAACCTTTATTTCTTTATTGATTGGTTGACCTCCTTTGAGTTTGGGCTCTAATTTTTTAGAATCTGCTTTTTCTAGTTTATGGTAATTAGGATTCATTAACTTTTGTTGTTTGTTATTTCTTTGTTATTTGTATGTTTGTAACTTTATTTTTCTCTTTAACTCAAGCATGTTAAAGATTTTCTGTGTCTGTGTCTCACCAGTGATTTCTCCCTTCCTGAAAGAGAAGGGTATCACCATGTCGAATGGTCTGAAGCCACTTCCGTTAACGCTGCTCCTGATTGGCTCATAACTGTCTGATGTCACCTGGAGAGGACGGACATAAACAGAGAGAGACATTAACACATCATTCAACACTAAATAAACAACTTCTTTAACTTCTCAGTGACCCGCATTAGAAACATGCTGCTGCTGCCCCCACACAAGGGCATCCTGGGAAGTGTAGTGCGGTTAAGCAAGAAGGAAAGAGCATGAGGAGGATGATCATGATGATTATGATGAGGTGACTTTGTGAAGCAGCCACAGCGATGAACAGTGCACTGAGGAAGAGGAGAGAGAGAGAGACCACCACAACAAAAACCCCTGGAAAAAAAAAAAATCCTTAAACACCCGTAACCATAGCAATGCCTTCTGCAAAAACATTTAACAAAAGCCTGGGGATTTATTTAGGTGATTTTAGACGTTTGCTGCGATCCCATTGGCTGAGACAAAAAGAGAAGCGATGACATGATGGAGGAAGCAAAAGCGGTTGAGCGATTAGAGGTCAGAGGTCAGGTTTTAACCAGCGGCAAGTCACCTGCAACGAAGAGAAGCTGTGCGTGTGTGTGGTTTAATGTGTAGTTTATGTTGTGTTTGTACGGAATGTGTGTTTCAGTTTGTGCTTGTGTGTGTGTGTGTGTAATTTCACCCAAATCATAAAAAAATGTGTATTTAATCTTGATGAATGTTTTTCCAAGCAAGTGTGTGTGTGTGTGTTTGGGGTACCCAGGGCTGAAAGCCAGCTCCAGGGGGAGCAGCCTGTTGCTGTCGAGACGTCTGCTCTTGGATCATGGGTACCTCATCAGTGGCCTGAGGACACGACATTAAGGGTTAAACATCTGACCTCACACACTCGCACACACACACATAAAACAGACACACACACATACACTCCCCTCTTCGTTGTACACGTGTGGGGGTCTCACTGAGCAGAGGTGTAGACAACAGATTAAGGAGGAAACAACAATAAGGTAAAACAAAAGAATAGTCTCCACAAAGACTAGTAAATATGCGAGTTTGAATCTGTGAGAATATGTTTCTTTACATGGGAAGGGATGTATGGTTTGTGAAAGTGCAGCACACGTTCACATACAGACTAACAGACACATGGGAAGGACAGTTTAAACATTTAAAAGTTGACATATGCTGTGGCCTCATGGGTAAATCCTGATCTGTAACCTGAAGGCACAAAATCCAAAGGTTAATCTGCAACCAGCTTAATCAGTCAACCAACAATCTCAAATAAAAGCTAACTCCAGCATTTCTGAACCTGGGCCTTATCTTCCCATGTTTTTGGAAGTAAATGGCTGATGGGGACAAAAATCTTTGCAGCCAGTCCAGTATTGAGTGAGAATGGTGTATCAGTGTAAACAAACTGTGCAACTGTCAAAACAAAGTTCTTGTTTTTGCTACTGACAGGCTCACTTTCTTATTGTAAGTGTATGACAACATTATGGATGGGATTCCTACAGAAAAAGACCATTTTATTGAAGAGTAAGATCCTTATTGTTTCAACAGAAACAACATTATATATTGCTACCAGACTCCATTGACTAAAACAGTGATTATACTAGGCAGAAAATGGGAGATACTGATCTACTGCTGCCTTAGTTTGCAGTATTGTGTTACTTTCAGTGGTGGAAGAAGTAATTCGATTCTATGCATAAGTAAAAATACCACACATTTTCACAAATAAACTAAGTGATCAAGGTAGCAGTATTTCAGCTGCTCCTGTGTTCTGCTTGGTAAAATTACTGTTTTTTCCAATGGAGTCTGGTATTGATATATAAATGTTTCTGGTTAAACAAAAAGGAAGGTCTGTCTCTGTAGTAGTCCATTCCATAATGCTGCCAGACACATTTTGTCCCTACTAACACCCAAAAACATGGGAAAATGATGCCCAGGTTCAAAAATACTAAAGCTATCCTTTAATGCTGATTTAAAAAAGTAACTTGAGGGCAAAGGTACTTCACAACTATAATGCAGCAGAGACTTTTCAGATCTATCTGCACTTAATCTGCATGAGAACACAATGAAATCTGCAGATTTCATGTTCATTCTGATGGATTATACAAGCCAGTTATTTTTCATGCTGTGAATGGAAACAAACCTTTAAGAAAATACACTGATGATCTAAAATTAAGTAGCTGAAACATCTAAAAACACCAGAATGATCCTTTAAAATACTGAAAAAAAAAAAAAAAAAATTCTATCTCCAACTTTAATTAAGGATCCTCTTAAATCACAGTTTACTGCCCAGTGAACACAGTTCTGTTTCGCTCCCTCACCATGACTTTGAAGGGACTGCGTGGGATGTTTTCTCCTCCAAAGCGCACGTAGATGACGTAGTTCCCAGGCGCTGGAGCGGTGTAGAAGATGTCGAAGGTGCCATCCTCGTTCTCCAAAACCTCGGCCTCCACCTCACTGCCATCGGGCTGAACCACCACACAGCTCACCTTCCCCTTCCCAGCACCCTTGGCGTTCACCACCAGGCCAAGCTCCTCACCGATTGCCACTGTGGGGCCCACGCCGGGACCTGGGGGGACGACATTTTATTCATTGTTTGTCTCCTCTGTGTTTAAAATTTCTATAAACTCTTACATTTCATCAGTGGTCACATACCGGTGACGGTGCATTTGCTGGCGTCTCCAGTTGCCGTGGCTCGGACTCTGTAGGGCGAGGCTGGGATGTCATCACCACCGTACTTTATGACAATGGTGTACCGGCCCGTGCGGTCTGGGATGTAAGACACCCGGTACGTACCATCACTGTTGTCATGGATACTGGGTTGCTTAGGTTTACCATCCTGGTCCTAAGGTGAGAGGAGAGAAGAAGGAAAAAAAGGAGGATTGGTTTTGCTTCTTGTGAGTCTGTCCTCTGATCGAGAAAGTGTCTGTAAGGAAGCTGTCCTCCCTGATCAATATTCTTCATATATGTTTGCGATATATCTATGCTTCTGTCATCCTGATTGTGCTTTTCTGAGATTATGAGTGTGTGCATTACTGACGGTGATGAGCACGCTCAGTTGGCCCTGGCCGGCGTCCTTGGCGTCTATGTTGAACTCGACGGGGAAGCTGGCAGGGACGCCGCTGGTCAGCCCGGGGCCACTGGCTCGCACTTTGCTGGCATCATGAGTGGGCAGAACCCGAAACTTGAAGGGACTGAAGAGATCACAGACACTCAGAGACAAAAAGCACAGGACCCTGACAATGACCCCCTACATCAGTCCTTCTGTACTGCAGTACCGCTATGTACCTGCGGGGGACGTCCTCCTCTGCATACTTGACGGCCACAGAGTACGGCCCCTCCACAGACGGGGTGTAAGACACGGTAGTGAGTCCCGTCCCCGTTGTCCGTCACCTCCACGGGCTCAGCGACTGCCTTTGGGAGCTGTGATGGCCACGGCCAGAGGGGCCACGCCCGCCTTCCTGCAGTCAACTGTGAAGGATTGTGGGATATTGGTCCTGACCACTGACCCCACACCGGGACCGGACACTTTTACCTTACTGGGGTCCACGATGTCCTTCACTGGGACCTTGAATGGACTTCCTGGAGAGAACAGGAAAAGGAAATGTTGGTTAAATCACAAAAAGAAAACGTCAAAGATACAGATCTAGTTCAAATGTTTACAAGAAATATGAGTTTGATGTTTATTAGTTTGTTAAGTAAAATGCAAAAATCAAGATCGAAAAATGGAGAAAAAGACTGGCAGATTAATCAATAATCAATAATAAGATTCAGGCTTTAAATCTGTCTGAGCATCGCTGACCTCTGATCCTCAGTCTTTAAATGAATAATAGCAGCTAGCCTTAAAACTGTGTTAAAATGAAGTTGATGCTGGTGTTAACGGTCTTTGTAAATTAGATCTGAGTAACATGGTCTATGGGTAAAGTGGTTTCTGCAGCCTGGATCTTTCTGTTCAACCAGCTGATGCCTTCACAGCAGAACCACAACATTCGTCTGTGAAAGGTGTCGAACCAGTGAAACATGCTGAGCTTTTCCTGAACAAAGTCAATTAAACTGAGCTGCAGCATTTTAACTTCAGCCAGTAACTTCAACCACATCTTTAAAAAAAACAAACTGAAACACTCCACAGGCCAACAACGTCAACAACATCTTTGTAACATTAACTGTAAAACATTTACCGCATCTCTTAACTTCACCTGTTGTTAAAGGTGGAAATGAGAGCAAAAGCAACAAGGTGTTGTAAAGGAATGATTAAAGGAAATAAACAGATGTGAGAGAGCTACGTAGATCTGTTCCTGCTTTCCATTGTACTAATATGAAATAAATAATTAGATTATTTGTCAAATGTTGCCATTAAAATTTGACACATTGATTTGTTGTCAGGGAGTCATTGATGTTTGTAGTAATGTTAATGACTGTCTGCGTGAACTTTATTTAATCAGGAAGTCACACTTGAGATCAGGATCTTATTTACAAGTGAGAGCTTAGTGCAGATAAGTCAAATAAAATAGGGATAGTAGAGCAGAGACAAACTAACTTTTTAACTTTTTGGTCTTTTCATGAACTTTCACATTTGACCTCAGTGTTAAACCAATAGAAAAAACAATTCTGACAATCATAAACATAACATGACATAAAAAAAAAATCTATTCTCACCGGGGATGTGCTCTCCTCCGTATGTGATGTTGACGTCGTAGAGGCCGGGGGTGAAGGGAACGTACTCCACGCTGCAGCTGCCATCTTTGTTGTCTTTACAAGACATCTTTGACTCTGATGGACCCTCCACGGTGATGCCAAGTCCACCGATACCTGCGCCTCTGTTAAAGGATCAATGCACCCAAAATAAGCAGGAGTTTGTCCTGAAGTTGGAGACTTTTTTTCATTACCAACACAACACTGCATGAACAGAGGCATTGTACTGTAAAAGGTCTGTTTCTTAACGAGCGATGGACTTCAACAGACGACCTTTATCAAATCTTCTGTTCACAATCTTTCTTAGTCTCTTTTGCCTTTTTCTGACACTACAGGTACTCACAAAGAAAATTAACATAAGCAAACATGTGCTAACTCAGTTGATATTTATTGATTAATTAAACAATTATTATTATTTCCACTGTTTTGCTTGTGTAGCTACAGCAAAAGAAAAAGTCAGGACAGTTGATTTGTATGGATTAAGATTTGATAAAAACACACACTCCAAACAGTCCTCTCCCTTCTCCTGACCACCCGCCAACCGTACCTGGTGATGATGTTGAAGTTGTTGGGCTTGTCAGTGAGGCCTTGTTGAAGCCCGGGGCCGGTAGCCACCACCCTGCTGGGGTCACATCCCTCCGACACAGACACCCTGAACGGGCTCTTAGGAACCGGTGTGTCGTCATACAGAACCTGCACGCTGTGGACACCTGAGGTTCAGACAGAGACAGACAGCTGATGAAACTGATGGTGTGGAGTCGTAGATTACAGTAATAAGCTTGAACAAACAGATATACGTGTGTTACCTTTCTCAAAAGGAGTGTACTCGACGGTGTAGGTTCCGTCTGCCTTGTCGGTCACCTGACAGTCGGTCAGCGCTCCGGACGGGTTCCTGACCTCTGCCTTCACGTGGTCTCCTCCTCGCCTGGTCAGAGGACGGGCGTCCACCGTGAACTCTGTGGTGGCTTCTCTGAAAACAGCTGGAGGAGAGCAGAGAGAGTTGATTAAAGAGGCACCGATATGATCATTATCTCAGTTTGTGTTCAGAAAGCCTGCGTTACACACTAGGCAGGTGAAGTACCAGTCAGAGAAAGCCTGATAAAAAACTCAACTGAGCTGCATTATGGGAAATGTCATTAATTATTCATTTGTGCTCTCAAATTAGTTAATTGGTATGAGCTCACTGTAACAGGAAGAATTTAAGTTATACGTTGAATGTTAATGTTTAATGCAGTTTTTTTTATACGTGTGTACATACATACTTTGGGTTTAAACGATGTAAAAAAATGTTGTGTGATCTTAAACATCCCTTGAATAAATGCTTAAGTGTTTGTTTACTCGACGACGTGAAGTAAGTCATCTAACCGCACCTTCTCCTTCCACTCCGGGTCCAAACACTTTGACTTTCGAGGTGTCGACAGCAGGATCCACCATCACCTTAGCGGGGAAACCGGGGACGGCCTTTCCTCCATACTTCAGCAGCAGGGTGTACATGCCGGAGGTCAGAGGGACGTAGGTCACGGTGTAGGTCCCATCCCTGTTGTCCACCACCTCCGTCTTAGCTTTCACACCTGTAACAGTAGGTCTAGTTTTTACATTTTTATCACAGAACTGGAGAAACTATCAACATTACTCTGTGAAAAACTAATCTCAACAAAAGAAATTATATTTCTAAAAGAAATTTGTGGGCAGTTTTGTGGGATTTTCATTGCTTTTTACCAAAACAGTTTAAAGACCCTGCCAGTGCTTTTCCCCTTCCAGGCAGCCATTTGTTTCAGTTTGTTTTAGAATAATACGGCTGGAGTATCAGAGAGCTGTGGCCTTGCAGATGAAAAACTCCTTCACAGCAAAAAGAAAAGTAATTTTATTGTCATGTGGGCCTGAAGTTGAGAACTCAGACTTTTTTCATTGGTGGTGCATTCAAGGACAGTCACACAACTGCACCCAAACCTGCATAAATTACTTCTACAAACAAGACTGATGACTGATACTGTCTGAACCAAGTTTCAAGTCTCTACATCTTGATTTTCATAGAAATGAACTGAAACCAGAGACTGCCTGGAAGGAAGAAAATATATGTCACAACAGACTTGGAAACAAGGAATGGGACATGTAGTTAACGGGCTAAAACATGTAGAACCACCAATACTGCTTGTTTACAGCTGATAGTGTAATACTGGTGACTGGTGAATGAACAGTGTAGGTTTACCTGAGCCTGGAGCAGAGCCAGTAGGGCTGGATGGGGAGGAGTCTGGTACAGCTTCCAGGGTGAGTTGACCCGGTCCGGCCCGAGAACAGTCCACATTCACCACACTGGTCTCTCCAACCTGCACAGACATGACAAGCCGGATCACTCTTTAAACTTTATTTAAATTATAAAACAGGATTTTCCTGGAAAAATAGCTGAGAGTAGATTCATTTTTAAAACTGAGAAATGGAACTAAGTTTCCCCACGGACAATTTCTAAATCAGACGTCTACCACTTTCGCCCCTCACCTTGGCTCTCTTCAGGCCCGACCCTGACGCCACCACCTTAGAGGGGTCAAAGGGCATCTGGATGTCAGCTCTGAAAGGTGAGCCCGGGATGTGGACCTCCTCAAACAGGATGTTAACCAGGTAGTCTCCAGGCTCAGTGGGCAAGTAAGAGACGGAGCAGGTCCCGTCGCCGTTGTCAGAACACTCGATCTTGGCTTCGGTCGGCCCCTCCACCGTCAGCCCCAGACCTCCAGTGCCGGCACCTTTGGTGTCAATGGTGAACTCTGCCGGGTTCCCCACCAAACCTCCCTTCAGACCTGGACCAAACGCCTTCACCTAGAGGGGGAGAGGTGGATATGTTCTTTTTCTTTTCCTTAACAGACAGAGTAAAACTTTAAGGAAACATTTACAAAATATTTTTTATTTATCACTCCTTAAGGACCACTTTAAGGATCAAATGCTGATGTTACCTTGCTTGGGTCTGGAGGCAGCTGGGCCTCCACAGGGAAGGGGCTCCCAGGGATGGGGTGTCCGTCATAGGACACATTAACAGCGTACACCCCCTCCTCTGTGGGGGTGTAACAGGACCAAACTGACATCTGCTTTACTGGGCTCCACCTTACAGGGAACTGTGCGCTGACTGGGACTCAGCTACAAACACACAGGAACTCTGCTGAATTTCTGTTTTTTATTTTGCAAACTAATACCAACTTTGTTTGATCTGAGTGAAAAGGAAATTAAAAGAGCATCTCTGACACTCACCACGGCCACCTCCAGCTGACCCTGACCTCCTGCACCCTTGGTGTCAACCATAAACTGCTGCTCCTGATCGACCTCCACTCCTGAAATTCAGTTTATCAATTTAACAATAAAGCAAAAATGAGACCTTCCAAAGTCCTACAGAGGCCTCCATCAAAACTAAATACTTGTTTTATAAATGTTGAAAGGAAGTTCATTTTCTCTGCCAGAAAGCTGTTGTCCTGGAAATGTGTTTGCTGATAGAATTTCAAATGTCACTTTACAGTTGGATGGGAAGCTGGGAGATATCTTACTTCCATCCAGGTTGTCCACGGTGACCTTGGTGAGGTCCAGCGGGGCAGCAACCCCAACTGTGAACGGGCTCTTGGCGATGGGATCTCCTCCAAACTTCACCGTGACCATCATCTCCCCCTGCAGACACATTCAACACGCAGTCAACAATTACTCCATTGAAGATGTACGTGGTAAGAGGACAGGAGGAGATACACTTGCTGCTAAAGTGACTGCAGACAGGTTAAAAATGCTGTACCTTTTGTACAGTTTACTGTGAAGGTGTGTATTTGCCAAACGTACTGAATAAATGCATGTCATATCAAACATATCTGCTGTTAAAACGCATATACTGCGTATACTTTTTGATGTATACGTGAGTATAAAATGTATCTGTTGTAAATCTGTGGTATAGATGTTTATTTCATCTATATGCTGAACAGGTGTATATTTGACATATTTGTTGTAAAGACGCGTATTTGACGTACTTCTTGAGCAGGTGCATACTCGTCGTGCCCGTTGTACAGATGTGTATTTGATCTACCTGTTCTACAGGTGAATATTTGACACACCTGTTGAGCAGGTGTGTATTTTATGCACCTGTTGTACAGATATGTATATGATGAACTTGTGGTACAGGTTTGACATACCTGCCGCACAGGTACTTTAAATACGTAGATGTGTTTGAAGTACTTCAACACATATTTGAAGTACCTGTTGTTCCCTACGTATTTGACGTACCAGTTTAGCAGGTGATTGTTTGACATACCTGTTGAGCAGGAACGTATTTGACACACTTGTACAAGTACGTATTTGACGTACCTGTTGTACAAGTACGTATTTGACGTACCTGTTGTACAGGTGCGAATTTGACGTACCTGTTGTACAGGTGTGTATTTGACAGTCTGAGAGTAGTCGTAGTTGTCGATGATGTCAAAGTCTTTGACGGGAGAGGAGAAGGACACATCCAGTGGTGCTTTCCCGGCTCCTTTAGTCAACACTGTGAAATGAGTCGGCTTACCGCTCTCTACACCTGGACAGGTAGAGGGAGTGAGAGAGAGTGATTCAAAAATGCAGCAGTCAGAGTGGTCAAGGTTATTGAGCCATCTTGATTGTGTGTGTGTGTGTGTGTGTGTGTGTGTGTGTGTGTGTGTGTGTGTGTGTGTGTGTGTGTGTGTGTGTGTGTGTCCATGTATGTCTCACCAGTGCGAGCCAGTCCAGGACCCTCTGCTTTAACTTTCGACGCATCGTGGGAAGGCTCAACTTTGACATTGAAGGGGCTCTGTGGAACTTCCTGTTGTGAAAACATACACGCTGTAATCCACCAGAACCAACCACTGTACATGTTTGTTTATTTCTCCCATCAACTTTTGTGGATGTATGTATGTGTGTGTTTGTACTTTGTCAGTGAACAGGACTTTAACGGTGAGTCTTCCAGCAGCAGGAGGGATGTATTTGACGGTAAATGTGTCATTGGCGTTGGGGATGATGTCAAAATCTACGTCAGCCTCTTTGTCACCGACCATGTTGGCATCACACTTAATGCCCACGCTGACGTCACCTGAATCAACACACAAACACAGACAGAAAGTATTAGCTGTTAAATCAGAGGAGATTCATTCATCATTTATTTATTTGCTACTGTGTCCTCAGGCCGTCTGGGAAACTGTACCCATGTTGGTTGCAGTTTAAAGAGCTGAACACACAGAACACACAGGGGGTGCTGGATTGTTTTTTTCCTGCTGTCAATTCATTTAATTTATTTAAGTCGGCTACACTGACATGAGCTCTCACGTAAACAATGAACCAACCATTCAGCCCAATCTGTGTTCCCTGTAGGCAGAACTGACCCATCAATCACAGCAGGGGAATTCAGAGTATGAGAAGAATGAGACAGGAAACCATGTCAGACAACAGAACCAGGTCAGATTCTTAGCAGGAGGCAAACCACTGACAATCAAACGCCTTTCTCTCTCTCTTTAGCCTTCTCCTACTCCCTCATAGCTCACTTGCCCATAAGGAGCACTCAGCACAATGTAGTTTGACAAGTGACAAGTGTAATTGTACAGTACATTGTCAGATATAATGAACTGTTGTAAGTACCTCAAGGTAAAGTAGCCCAGGGGGTTCAGGGTACACAAAATGACAACAAAGACACATATTGTGGAAAGAATACCATAGAGAACCAAGGCTGTTTTGTTGGCAAAGGGAGGAACTACCAAATATCAATATGGTGTTTTTAATAAAGTGATTGGTGAGTGTATTTTTGTACTTGTTTTGTGCAGGTAGATGATGAAATGTGTGTGTTGCTCTGCCCAGGAAAGTCAGGGTGATGAATTTCCTGTCAGGATGTTTCTGCCTTGAGATCATCGAGAGGACATACCAGGGAAAGAAATGTGTGCATGTCTGTGTGCTGTAATCACTCACAAACAGTATAAAGGTGAATGTCTGTGTATTCATAGCAGTGTGTAGAGTGTGTAGACAGATTTGGAGTGGGATTCTTATTGTGTGTTGTCCTAACACAGATGGAAACTGGTGTCACACCAAATAAAGCAGTCTGTTGGGATTTCCTGCCTTAATTATTATCCTGTGTGCATGTGCATGTGTGTGTGTGTGTGTGTGTTACCGTCTCCAGCTCCTGAACAGTCCACGGTAAAGTGTGTGGGCTCGTTGGCCTTCAGTCCGGTTCTCTCCACTCCAGGACCAAACACCTTCACCATGTTCGGGTGGCTGCCTTTACCCACATTCACCTACAAGCACCGACATAAAATGATAAATAATTTTAATTTCAAAAGGTTATCTAAAGATGTGTCTCCTCTGATGTCTGAAACAACAACACAGCTCATCAGTTTTTGATATTTTTATCATGAAAAAGAATGAATATGAACTATGGAGTTCCACAGGGTTCCATCCTGGATCCACTAGTTTTTTGTCTTAAAATATTACCAACTACAACATATTTCAGTACAGTACATGTTGTATCCCATATGGCTCAATTTCACTAAATCTTACATTAAAATTGTGTTACAGATACAGAATTACAGAATTACAGATACTGTCTTTAAAAGCCTCTGAAAGTGGTATCAAGCTTGTGGTACTCAGGATATCTAACATTGTACAATTGTACAATGTGTATATCAGAGTGTAGATGTGTGTTTAAAGAGATGGGATGCTCATCTTGTTGATCAAAAAGCAAGATGATGCTCAAGTGAACAGATTTTTAGTTTGTTCTGTGAGAATAAGCTGTGCTAGTTTAGCTCACTTTCCATTGAAAACAGATGAATTATTTCTCAAAAGGCATAAAGGAAATAACTTCCACAGTCTTACCCCCTAAATAGTTTATGAGAGCGGTCAGTTTAAAAAAACAAAAAACTAAATAATAAGCCAGAAATGTCAACCAGATATTAACAGATATCTTATCAAATTTTAAAAGAACTGCTTTTCATTTTTGCAGAGCTTGGAACATGTGTCAGGTCTACTTCTGTTTTTAATGTCATGGTTAAAATTACACTTGTAAGGACAATAAAATTCTTACTTCAGGTTGGTTCCTATGAAGGAAAATATAACATTACACTGAATCCTTAAATATGTGAAATATGTTATCAAATTATTGAAAATAAAAAACAAATAATTACAAAAAAATTAACTTAAATGATACAAATGAACAGTAAGATTATGTAAGTCAGCAAACTACAGAAAATAAACCAAACAACACAGTAAAACATTTAAATGAAATGTCAGAATTTATTTTGAAACCAATCTAACTTCCATTAAGAGTAATTTTAGTGATAATAAACGACTTCAGATTTTAGTACAGCTGATGATTGATGTGAGATTCAGTCAACATGTTAGTTACAAATAGATTCACCGTTGTTTGACAAAAGCATTAAAAAAACTGTGCATGCACAAAATATCAAAGTCTTAATATGTAATAACTAGAAGCTGGTAAGGAGAGTGCAAAGCATTTCTATAAGTTGTAAAGCTAAGAAGCAAAACTCAGCAATTTAAGTTTCTTTATCAGCTGTCTTAAAGTTAACAAAGACGAAAAACGAGACCTGGCAGCCCAACTCCAAACTAATCTCAAATAAACCCTCAGAGTTTCCCTTTTACACAGCCTGTTGAAGGTGAAATGCTGCGCCATTATTCCACCTCGCCATTCTGTATAAATGGTACAAACATGGAGGAAGTCAAGGAGCTGAATCGGTGTCTGGTGCAGCAGTACGCCGGCTTTGTTTAGTTCAGTGTAAACAAGCAGAGATGGCTTAATGAGGGGCCTGCTTAGCAGCAATATAGTGGGATCTCTGTTTAAAAGGGACTGTAATGCTAACCAGCCACCACAGTCCACCAAGCTAGCTTGACCTGCTATTTGTTCTTTTAAATCCAGCTACAATCTCAGTTTGTTGTAAAAAAGCCAAACGTGTTCCATCAATTCAGAACTGACTGCACACCTTGCACCTTTAGGCAGATTTACTTTACTTCAGTGAGTCAGTCCAGTAATTGTAACTAATTAACAGATTTTGGTCTGAAATTTCATTTAAGTTTGTCCTTTTTTCCTTCTTACAACCAAATGTGGGTTGCGGTTATCTTCAGTTTTCTTTAAATATAATCAAGTAACAACTCAGAACTGCAGTTACATGCTGGATATTAGTGACAGATGGGTCCAGTCAGTTTGGATCAGGTTGTCTTTTCTTCGTCTTTTTAATAAAAAGGTGCCACTGCTGTAGCTGTATGTTCCCAGCAGTGTGCTGAGAGCTGGGTGTGATTGTTTACTTATTTCTATCCATCTTCTGTATCAACATTAAAGCTAGAGAGAGTAGAAGTCGGTGCCAGGCAGCCTGCAGGCCGCTGCAGCTCACAACAAGCCTGCTGAATCAGCACAGTGACATCAGCTCTCTAAACCCGAAATAATACTTTTCAGACAAGTACGAACTTCCCTGCACCAGTTGAAATGATTTGTGGACCAGTACAAAACTCGTCTTCAGCTGTACGAGAAAGAACCAAGACTTAAATGCCAGGAACAGATTTGTGGAAATATAATGAAGCAGTGTCCAGATGTTAAGACCCAGAAAGTCTGACAGCAAATTTAAAAAACATTTCAATCAACTAGCTCTTCTATCTCACAGCTTTTGGACTTTATACCTCTGTCGTCTCATAACACAAAGAAAGGAATGTCTTTGTCAACTGGCATCGTCGTAAATTCCTGAGCAGCACACAGACATGTCTCCAAACACATCCGAGGCCCACTGGCGCTTTCTCATGAGAACTTATTCATTTACCCAGTGGGTGAAACTATAAACGCCTTTAAAGAACAACCAAGAAAAGACAGCTGATAAACAAAGTCAGAAACATAAAAGGCAAAAACTACAAAGCAAATAAAATCTCCCACAAAATCAAAATGTGGTTACAGTGCAGGAAAGAGTGGTTAGAGCATATCTCCTCTATAAAATGAAAACCTTTTCACTCTGACTGGTTTTATTTACTGTGTTTATTGTGTATTGTCGATACTTCTGTCCTGAGCTTAAATGAGGACATAAGAAGTAGCCCAGAGGTCAAAGGTCACTGCACCTCTGACCAGAAAGTAAACATCCTAAACTCCTTCATGTTTGGATGTGGATATTAAAGTTCCTCTGTGCTAAAGCTGCTGAAGGTTTTTACTTCATGAAATATACACATTAAGTGAAAAGGCTTTCATTTAACAGCAGCAAAAATTACCTCACAAAAAATAAAAAACGTGCTGTTAAGACGACAGCAGAGCTTCACTTATCTGAACCTCTTACGTTTCTGAACTCGTAAAATAAAGTAATATCTGAGTCAAGTTATTTCTTGTAAATTATGACGAGATCCGAGGGTTTCACAACATCTCTGTGCAGGTATCCGATCAACCAGGAGGAGTCGCTACTGCAGCAACAAGGACATGATCCATATCTGACTTCCCACCAACAAGCACTAATAACTGTGTTAGTTAGTCAAGGACAGACGACCAAGTCAGAGGCATCATTGGTGGAAAATTTGATTTCAACATTAACTACTCACTGATTTGGTTTAAACCAAACCAGTAATTAGCAGAAATGTCAAAAGCTACAGTCATCGAGAGACATCAACGTGCTGCAAACAGAGAAAACACTGTTAGTGTTTTCTGTACGTTTCTTAATGACACGTGTGTTGTCAAAATTTGGATCTATTTTATCCATTTATTATCTAAATCTGATGTTTATTTGTTGTCTAATTAGCAGATGTTGTCTTCATTTGTTTATGCTTTCTTACAGAGCGTGGATTATCCATTGAACTCTCTAAGCACCGTAGCTGAAAGAAGACTGAGGCAAATACGGCAAAACTTGACATAAAAGTGAGCAAAATTCTTTTGAGTCACGAATCAAATTTTCCCATTTATTTATATCAGATCATTTAATTAAGCTTATAGACTGAATTTATTTGAACCAGGATCTCCAGTGTTTGGATCAAGTCGCTCCTGAAAACTAAGGTGCGGCAGTTTGAGCAGTTATTTCAGTGTGTGAGATACGTATTTAATCAACATTTAAGTAAATATATTTATCAGATCAGACTCCGTATTGGCTGTTATCAAATAGTAAAGGACTTAGATCTGGATCAGAGACCAAAAACACTTTTACTGGTGCCCACTATCACCATTTTAATCACTCTTAACGTTGTTGCCAATTGCTGATAAAATCTAATTTAGTTTAAATTACAAAAGCTCCTCGCTGGTTTGTAGCTTGGATCATTGGGGTTCAGATTAGTGGAGTTCTTGTGTAGCTCAATCAATAAAGTGTTAAAAACTGCACAAAGCAAAGTGAATTACAGTGCATGGACAGTGGTTACAGTACAGAAAAGACTGGTTAGTGCATATGGTGATAAAAGTCAACACAAAACAACTATAGTTAGATAATTAAATTTCAATAATGCTATGATTAGTGAGGTTGTAAGTGAGGAAAAAAATCACAGGCTATTACAGTGCACACACAGAGGATACAGTGTTGGTAATGAGTAATGTGAACTATGACATATGAGCAGCTAAAATTAATAAAAACACAAAAGGTTTAGTTGCATTTTTGATCATGTAGTAGTCGACAACAAAATATTTTTATGGTGCAAAGATTATGCTTGTGTCAAAAAAAAAAAAAAACCCAACAACTAATGGCATCATGTCACATGACTTTGTGACGGTCATGCAGAACAAATTACACTGACTGAAAATCAAGCTGTGACTTATAACGTCATATCATGGTGTCTTAAGTCTGTCATCTACTCAGACTCACATTCACACAGATGGAAGACTGGAGCAGCTGTATTTCAAAGCAGTTTTTTGTGGATTAACAGACAAAATTTGTTAGAAATTCAGGCACTTTGGTTAAATTCTGGTGTTATTTAAGACCTCCTTATCCCATATTTTTTTTTGATCAAATAATAATGAATATCATTCACATGACTTCATTTAACATTTTAGGGTGTTTCAAATACCATTTCTTTTTTTAAATCAGTGTGTTGTTTTTTAAAAGCTGTACCTCTCTTCAATAGACGTAGTGATGATAATCACTGGCTTCTTGGTTTTACTGCTCACATCAGTACATTTCGACTGCACCATCTCTAAACTCTCCGGCTCAGATTGCACGACTTTGATGCTCTCTGTTTTAACTAAAGGTTCTGATTGAATGACCTCAGCCCTTTCTGCCTTAACTGAATCCCCAGATTTGGAGAGGATATTGCTCCCTATTTTAACAGGGAGCTGTGATTGGCTGCTTACCCTGAAGGGGCTGTTGGGGACGCTGACTCCTCCCCAGGCGACGGCCACGGTGTGTTTGAGAGGAGAGGTGGGCGTGTAGGAGCAGGAGTACAGCCCGTCACCTTTACTCCTCACCTTCACCTCCACAGGAAGTCCCTCTGCATCCTGACAGACAGAGAGGCAGGCAATTCAGAAGGTGATCAAACAAATATCTCTATCTTTATCATTTATGACCATAGAGCACCAGGAAAACTGCCCAAATCTACTGTAACTGTTGCTAGAGAGGTAACATTACAATCCTGAGCTGCAGACATGACCACCAGACCAGTGTGAGGTTGGATCCTCCTGAATTAACCAGAATCTTCTCTGTGTGCAGAGCAAAGCAATGATAACAGTTAATTCTTGTACTCAACTCCACTGTGTAACAATTTCTTTCTCTGAGGTCTCAGTTCTCCATAAACAAGCTCATCTGTACCTTCAACATCCTTTCAGGTGGTTTCACCTCACTGTACCTGAGCGCTACAAACACCCTGTGAGAGTGCAGCTTTGTCAACTGCATGCTCAACATTACAAATCTAAAACGATGCCATAAAGTTTGCAGCAGTCCAACAACCTTCAGCACTGCAAATTCATCTCCATCAGAAAGTACTACGCCTCCAGAACAGGGACTTATTCGACACCTGGAGCTGGTTCTACAAATCGGAACGCAGGTACAGTTCATGAAGGCACAGATATAGTGAGTGTCTGTATACATGGATGTGGTTTAACTGTTGTTACTACAAACATCTCTCACATCTTCCTTGTATGAAGCAGAAAGCCGCAGATACACAAGAAGCTATGCAAGGTATGAATGTGAGCATTTGTTTTAAAAAAGGGTGTGTGTGTCTGTGGATTGAGTGTGGGTGGATTTCTACGTCTTACCTGAGCTGTGATCTTCAGAGGTCCTTTCCCAGCTTCCTTAGCGTTGACGGTGAACTCAGCAGGCTGGTTGACCAGGCAGCCGCTCTTCTCGAGCCCCGGGCCGTAAGCCTGGACCTACAACCATTAAACCAGAGATAGAGCTGAACTTCTTGAGTCTTCCAACTAAACATAACTGTAATCATATCATATCCTGGTCCCAAGTCTGAAGGACCAGTCACTGACCTTATCTGGGTCATTGGCGTTGTTGTCAGGGACGATGTGGGCCATGAAGGGGCTGTGTTCGATGTCCTCCTCGTCACAGGTCACATGGACGGCGTATTCGCCAGGTTCTGTAGGCCAGTAACTCACGTCACACGACCCGTCGTTCTGGTCCTCACACTCAATTTTAGCTTGGGAAGGTCCTTCGATGGCAAAACCTGAACACACAGCAGGTCAGACTAATATGAATCCTTTCCCGTGCCTTAAATTCATTTGGGTTCAGCTTTCAACGGTAAACTTTTATTTTTTTTTGTTCCAACAAAAGGCAGAGACTTAACATAATTAACATTCATAACTGAGTACTGTTGTTTTCATTGGAAACCATGAACACATCTCATTTTTCACCAGCTACTTGATCCAAATAATGGAGGTCTTGAGATTATACCTGAGATCAGAGTCTGGTGAAAGAAAAGTCTGAAGGCGGGTGAGTCACAAAATAAATACTGGCCTGATGAAAGACTCACCCAGCACTCCGACATCACTGCCGATGGACTCCACTACAAAGGTGGCAGGTTTACCCACAATTCCTCCCTCCAGGCCGGGACCCCAGGCCCTGATCTGCTGAGGCCCCGCCTCTGGGCCCACCACCACCTCGAACGGACTGAAAACAAGAACAAGAGACAAACTGTCAGAACGACTAAAATCACACAAATCCACTGCTCTCTGTGTGTGTGTGCGTGTGTGAGTAAGCAACAGCGCATAGCATGACCTCACCCATGAGGCTGTCAACACACACACAAACACACACACAAATCAACAACCTCAGCGCCTCACTGAACTGTAACCCAATCCTCAGCAGTTACTGGCTGTTAAATGAGTATGAGTGTATGAGTGTGTGTGTGTGTGTGTGTGTGTGTGTGTGTGTGCATATAAAGACAGTTAAAGTGCATGATTCTTCGAGTGTGCTCACATGGAAAGTCGCTTCACACCAAATAAAACTGTCTGTTGGGATTTACTGTCTTCATTATACACACACACACACACACATTTGTATGTCTATCTTTGTGAGGACACTTGTTGACGTAACGCATTCCTCAGCCCCTTATACCCAACCTCGACCTTCACTCCTAAATGCCCAACCCCATCCCTCACCTAAACCCAACTCAAACCTGAACCCTAAAACCAAGTCTTAACCCTCATTGCACAGAGTAGGAGGCTTTCGCTGGCGTTTACTTTTTGGTGGGGTCTAATAATCCCTCTAATATGACCGGTTGTAGCCAAATATGATGGTCAAACCTGAGCTTACGGTTAACTCTGTAAAGGCTATGCTGTGCATTAACATCTCGTTAGCCATTTTCTACTGACAAGCCATGGCGGCAGCTAGCTAAGCTAACTACTTAAGCAACATATTGGTGCAATATGTTTGTGATCAAGCACTAAAAATAGTTTATTATCTCTTCACTCCCAAAAGCTTAACAGGCATCTTTGATCACATTGCACCAGCTTGAGCCTGAAGCTGTGACTCATTGTTTAGGCTAGTCTATGACTTTAGCCCTCGCTAAGTTACTTCAGGTCCTGGTTCAGATAAGTGGTGATGTACTGAGCGCTGAGGTCACCACATTACCTGCTGCTGTGTGTTTGGACATTTAACATCACCACATCTGGATCCAGGAAAGAAAGATGGCACTAACGATGTGTAATGTATAATAATAATAATAAAATAATAATAATAATAATAATAATAATAATAATAATAATAATAATAATAATATGCACTAAAGCTGTTTAATATTAAGGAATTTCTCTTACTGTCCAGTGGACAAACCAAAAGAGGGAAGACATTAATCCTGGATGACATTAAACAGAAAACCTCTGAAGATGTGAAGGCGGCTTCTTCACGGTGGGAACCTTCTGACTCTGTATGACCTGTGAAGGTCCCTCTATATGATTCTGGTCTGGATTATGACTGAAACATGTAAAGGCACAACTTCTCTGATTTAAGAAAAAAAAACTTAATTATGGATTTACAGGTATTTCCTTTACATGCACAAACACAGATCCAGGATTTGTTTCCTCAACAGACCAATTTGTCTCACCACCATTGACCCCTTAAGCTGGCTTCTCTTCTCATGTGGCCGGCGGCTCTGACATCTGGGGAACTCCCTGTACCAACACTATAACTAATATGTGCACAATAAAACACACAATCTGCTCCACAGAGAAGTGACACAGAGAACAACGAGGCCCAGACTAAAACTCTTCGTTCCCCTGCGGGTCCAACCATTCAGATCAGATGAGGTAATGTGCTGAGGTAATGCCTTAAAACACACACACACACACACACACACACACACCCCCAAAAGCAGAGTTTTACAGCTCACCTCTTCGGGATGTGCTGACCCCCCCAGGTGATGGAGACAGTGTATTTGCCAGGACTGTTGGGATAATACTCGTAGGAGAACACACCGTCCTGGCTGGAGATCTGCTTCACCGGCTCCTCCATGCCTCCTGAACACACACACACACATCAAACAGAGTAATCAGATATAAAAACTAATTTAAAGGAACTTTCTGACATTTGACAAATCATATGACAGACGGGAGCAGCTGAGCTAAAACAAGCTTCTTCACTGGCATCAATCACCTTGTTATATTGTATATTATACTGTTAAGGCAAGGAAAGGCTATTTGCTATTTGTATAGCAGATTTCAACAACAAGGAAATTCAAGGTGCTTTACATAAGGTATAAAAGGTAAAACATAAAAGCAATATAAGGCAATGTAAAAAGAATTTAGAGAGATATTAAAAATAGAAAATAAAAAATGAGAATAAAAACAAAAAATACAAGAGTAAAAGTTGCAGTGCAGTATAAGAAATGAGAGACTATTTATTATCATAAATAAAAAGCAGTGGTGAACAGAGAGGTCTTTAGTCTTCATTTAAACAAGAGCGTTTCAGCAGGTCTGCAGTTCTCTGGGAGATGAGTAGAGCATAAAAACTGAACGCTGCTTCTCCATGTTTAGAGAAAAAATTAAGAGGAAGATAGTAAAATAAAATAAAGAATAAAAATAAATACATAAGTTGAAAGAAACCCCCCCAAAAAGGAAAACAAATACAGGGAGTTAAACAATAATGCCATAAAAGAGATTAACACATCCCAGTTGAAGTGACAGTATCCTGGTACCAAACAGTAGCTGACAGACGCCTTTGGCTGTCTGCTGTGGCTTATCAATACCAGGTGTGAATGCAAAGGGCCAGATCAATGATTATCCAGAAAACAGATCCAGACGGCCTGTTAATACCTGGTGTAAACTGGGTAATATAAAAATAATAATGATAACAATAAAACTACGTCCTGGCTCATGCAGCATTGAAGTCATAAATGTAACTCGAGGAAAGTCCATGAAGAGTCTTAAAAGGAATTAATAAGAGCTTAAAATCGATTATAAAACATACTCTGGCACCTGAGCCTAGAACAGTCTGGAGGTGACCAATATATTTCTAGCTAATAGATCACATTTGGGCGACACCCTGCTCCAGTGGTTTCAGTAACTCAGTGGAATTGCTCATTCAGCATTTCTTTAATTGTTTTTTTCTGAACAAATGAAGCACGTTCCTTAGCTTTTCTTACAGCACTTGTTATTAGATACTGAACCTTTCATGATATTAAGCAACAAGGACAACACAAACTACAGCTCCCATGAGTCTTTGTGACTTGAGATGATGTTTTCCTACTTCTGGATCAGACGTTCCAGTTTCACTTTGTGTCTGTATAAAGCTTGAACTGTACTTACTGGGTCCTTTGACGACTGCCTTCAGGTCTCCGCTGCCGGCAGTCCTGGTGTCTACTTTGAAGTCACCGACCTGTTTCACCCTCAACCCAGACGGCTGGAGACCACGACCCGTCGCCCTGCACGCCCCTGGCATGCAGGCTGGGCCAAGCAGAGAGAGAAAACACATGGAGGAGATGAGGTGAGTCCTGATTACCACATCAATGAGTCTGTTTGAATGATTCGCTGATGCTGCGAAGCTGAAAAGACTCACCGGGCCCCACGTCTACGCTGAAGGGGCTCTTGGGGACCCCCACTCCTCCGAAGGTGACGGTAACTATGTGCGGTCCGGCCTGGGTGGGCCGGTAGGTGCAGCGGTACACACTGTCGCCCTTATCCTCCATCATCACCTCCACACTGTTCTGACGGCCCTGAGGGTCTCTGATCATGGCTGTCACATCTCCTGTACCGGCTCCTGGTGATGAAATTTCCTGAGTCATTAGTAAAGTAACATAATGAGTTTTGATTGAGTAAGTAACTTGCACAATAGGTGACACACAAAGGAAGATGCCTCTGAGAAAACAGTAGGCGTGGATGTTTTGAGATCACCTGCTTTACACAACCACACTACAACCTGCAGCCACACTCTTACACAAGGTTTGTCACAGTTTGAAGTTGGAACATCACATCTTTTCTCAGGGCTGCAGGTTAATGCAACCATAACTATAAACCTATCTGTGTGTCTGTGTCAAAGGTCGTTGGTGTCTGACCTGCAGTGTAGATATCAAAGTAGGTGGGCTTGTTCGCAATGTTGCCCACGGGTTCGATTCCCGGGCCTTTGGCTGTGACCTTGGAGGCATCGCCCAACGCTTTGTCCACGTCCACCTCGAACGGACTCTTAGGAATCTGCTGGCCTGCAAACAACACGGTCACCTAGGAAACAAAAACAAGAAGGGACTGAAGAGTCTTATACAAGCAAAAATGTTGATGAAATGAAAATGTAAACATGAAAAATCAAGCCTTAAATCGGTGGTACAAATCCTTTTTTCCATTATACTGATCAATCTCAAGAGATTTATAATTGATTTGGAGCCCAGGTCTTAAAGTTTCAAAGGAATAATACATAATGAAACTTTCCCTTGCTACAGTATATATTTTGAAAATACTTTTGGAGGAACTCTCAGTGGAATTTACTTTCTGAGAAAATGGAAACAACACAATCTTCTCAAAGTGCATCCAGATGTATTTAACCATCACCTCCGACATGCAGGTTGTGTTTTCACCTGTGTCTACTTGTTGGTTTGCTTGTTTATTGTTTTAGCAGGATTACGCACCACTGCACCGATTTGCACCACACTTGGTGGAAGGATGAGCAAGGAAGGAGCCCATTAATTGTAGTATGCATCTGGTTAAAGAAGTTTACCTTGTGAGTCCCCATGACTTGAGGAATGTAGGTGACGCTGTACGTCTTCTTCCCCTCGTTTAGCTCCGGCTTCAGCTGATAAACAAACACACAGACACATGTTTTAGATAAGAATTTATTTTCTAAACAGTCTAAACAGTTAGAAACCATGATTCATCAAATGTGAAACAAAGATATAAAATCACAGCAGGTGGGAGGACACCGTACCTCCTCTCTGGTGCCGTCCGGATGATCCAGGTAGACGGTGACCTGACCCTGACCTGCGCTGAATGTGTCGACTGTGAACACAGCGGGACGCAACACCCTGTTCCCCGTCGGCTCGATACCTGCAGAACAACAAAATAAATAGAAACAGTCAAAAAAAAAACAAAAAACAAAAAAGACAGTGCCAAATTTTCCATCTTTCTTTCCATTCTAGGAAAGTATCGAACATTGTATCATAAAGTCAGACATAATTTCATGTAGGACATTTTTTTCTTGACTTCACACACTGTAATACACAGAACTTTCAAAACTTTCTTTGTTCTAATATATTCTATTTTATTTCTATTAAATCAGCAACTACCAGGATCCATTTCATGTGATCTATAACTTTTATATATTGTCTGTATATACTGTCTTATTGTCAATTTCACTTTGTTTATGTAACATTGAGGTTTTCAAGTAAAAATGACAAACATTTGCTGGTTCCAGCAGCTAAAATCTGAGGACTCGCTGCTGCTCTTGTATAGAAGTAGTTTGTTGTTTTGAACTGTTAGTCAAACAAAAATAAGCTGTTATGGGCATATTTCATTATTTTCTGAACATTTTATAGACAAATGATTGACTGATTTATCCACAAGAGCAGATTTATCAGTCACACAAACTATTTAATTAGTCACAGCCCTAAATGATGCTGGAAAATGATCAGTGATGTTATCATTATAAGTAAACAGGAAAATGACACTCTGCAGCAGCTCGCCAGACGATGTTGTACTGAGTTGAAGCGAAGGCAGTTGTTGTCAGCCTGAACACTGTGTGTGTGTGTGTGTGTGTGTGTGTGTGTGTGTGTGTGTGTGTGTGTGTGTGTGTGTCCTGTGTACACGTAACCATTTCCAGGTATTTCCTCCTCAGGGTTACAGTCCAACTTGGAGGACGAGTGACGACCTCACTAATCTTTGTGTGTGTGTGTGTGTCTGTGTGTGTCCATGTGTGTGAGATATGTAGGAGTGTGTGGACCATTGTTCAGACTAACAGCTGCTCACTTCCTCACATTGTCAGACAGACCAGTGTTTCCAGTGTTCCCATTTAACAGCACACAGTGGGAACAACAGGTCACAAACACAGAAGCTTGTGTGTTTTCAATCAGTGACCAGACAGCCTTTTAGGAAGTCAATTAAAACCTACATAAATGTGTACTCACTTTATCTGTCACCGTTTGCTGTTGCAGCAACTAAATCTTTTTGTTCTTCACTGTATTTTCTCTCCTCAGTTCCTGTATATGTTTGTGTGCTTGTGTATGTGTGTATGTGTGCGTGTGCGTGTGTGTGTGTGTACCTGGTCCGTATGCGCGGGCCTTCTTAGGGTTGAGTTTGGGTTTGAGTGGAGCTCCTGGCTTCAGTTTGGCTTTGGGGAACTGAGACAGGTAGGTCATCACCGACTGTTCGTCCACACTGGGGTCAATGATCTCCTCTGGGGCTATCACCTGCGCGTACACACACACACACACACACACACACACAACACACACACACAAACAAACAAACACACAAATATGCCATGAATAAATCTGTTTTCTACCTGAATATCCCATCTCACTGTGTCAGATAATTCTGGGCGATGTTGGAAGTAAATGAGCAGATCTGTTTTATGATAATACTAGATTATTACATCAGTGTGATGAAGATTTTGTCAGGTAATTTGATTCACAGCATTACCAGAAATGAGAGACCTTCACATCTGGTAATCAGACAGCATTGCACATCACTATATTAGATAACAGAGGATTATATTTATGCAATATCTGGCACTAAACCAGTGACGTCCTTTTAAAAAAGCATCAGAAATATGATGAAATAAATCAAATCTTTGCTGACTAATCAGTCATAAAGAGGAATCTACCTTTGACTTCAAACTACTTTAAAAGAGACTTAGCTTTACCCTCCTGCATGCATTCTTCTTCACTGCCAAAACCTGGCACCTACATTACCCACAATGCAGCTTGACTGTCGATAGTCCTGTTGGAGATTTAGGTGCGTCATGCTACTAGCCTCAAGCACAAATAAGGAGCGTACTACAGTGATGGTGAGCTCACTCTTTCCTCCCTACACCTCCATCAAGATTTTTTAAATTTCCAAAACTTCAAACAGCTCCCTCTAGATCCACAAAAGACTTTATACAGTATTTTTTCACATATACAGTAGTACTACATACTGTAAATAAAACTCCATCCTCCTTCTAATTCAGTTTCAACCAGATTTTGAACCTGGCTGCAGATTTGCTCCCAATCAGCCACAACAGCATCAGTACTGATGCTGGGTGATAAGTTCTGGCTCAGAGTCGGCGTTCCAGTTCATCCCAGAGGATGTTGGATGGGGGTTGAGGTCAGGGACTAGTTCTTTCACACCAGACTGGGGAAACCATTCCTTTATGGATCTGGCTTTGTGTACAGGGGCATTGTCATGTTGAAACAGGAAACAGCCTTTAATAAACTGTTGACACAAAGCTGGCAGGAACACTATTGTCTAAAATATCATTGTGTTCTATAGCATTAAGATTTCCCGTCATTGGAACTGAGGGGCCTAAACCACAGCCCAAGAACAAAGTAATAAAATAGTATTGTCCACATACTTTTGTCCGTATAGTGTAGGCCTGTGAATATTCTCATTCATCCAGGTCATAGTTATCTCAAGGAAAGTCTTAATCGAAAGCAACTGGACTTAGTTGTAGTCTAGAAGACGTTTCACCTCTCATCCAAGAGGCTTCATCAGTTCGTGTTCGCAGCTGACCAGGCTGGGACTAGTCCAACTGCCTGGTCAGCTGCGAACACGAACTGGATGAAGCCTCTTGGATGAGAGGTGAAACGTCTTCTAGACTACAACTAAGTCCAGTTGCTTTCGATTAAGACTTTCCTTGAGATCCGTATAGTGTATAATGACACACATTAAAAAGGGTCATTAAAAACACCCATGCCCTCCTCTAGTTCTTACAAAAGTAGTTTCGTATTAAAGAGTTTTCATAAATGTGGTAAATTAGTAGAAGTAATGACGATTCAGGCAAAAACTAAAGTGTGAATCATCATCAGAGAATCTAAAAACAGAGCAGAGTGACCTGAGCAGAGGTGTGACATGGAGGAGGATGAGTGATGATTTAAGGAGGAAATGAGGCTGTGAAGGAACTCTGATAAACACTCGGTTCAGTCCAGGACACTGAACTCTGTGTCACACCACTGTCATTTACAGTCACCGCTCTTTTCTTTCTGTTGTCTCCCCCCCCCCCGACTCATTCTGCTTCACAGGATTTTTACACAACACAAACTTTAAAGTGTCGCACATTAATTGGAATTACAGTTACTACTTTCCCAGCTATCAAAGTCGCCCTAAATGAATGTCATGGGTGTGACAGTGTGAGTATGAGCTATGTTTTTTCTGGAGGAGACTTCCTGAGGGTGTCAGCTGACTGACAGGAAGGAGAGCATAATGTAATGCAGCCATGATATGAAAACATCCAACTCAGATTTAGTGACATTACAACAAAAGAAACAAAAGTGCATAGAGGAAAATGAGCTCTACTAGAGAAGCAGTGATTATCATTTTCTTATGACACCCTCTGAGAAATATTCACAAAACTTACTATCCAATTTAAAAGTGCTAAATCTTGAATACTAATTACGTCCTGGGAATAGTCACTTCCATTTCAGCTGGCTGCATCCTCTCGGCTCCAAACATCAAGTGTGTGAAAACAAAATCAGGTTCAGAGAGTTTCCTCTGCTGTGAACAATCAGGAAACCAAACAGCGCCTGTGTGAGATGCTGCTGGTGACCTTTGACCTCTGGAGGAAAATCACAGCAACCAAATTCTGTCTCTAAAGGCTGCGTGATACAGAGAAAGTAAACATCTAAATGTCACTGCATCTGTCTTAATCTATCAGAACTGTTAGCATTGCTAGTATTACTAGCAGTCCAGACTACAACAAACAGCATCATCCCTGCAGCTGCTTCACAGTAAAAGCACCTCAGACACACCTCCTAATATTCCCTCACATCCATCATTAAAAACTGAGAGGCATGAGAAGAAAAGTGTTAACATAACAAATCTGACAGTAGAGAATCTAAAATATCTTAGCAAAGACACTTTGTTAGTCAGTGTCTCTTTTCATTCTTTTGATATTTTCTCCTTGGGACATCTACCCTAGATTATACTGTTTACCATATTGAATTTGTGTTGTGATTGCCTTTTATACACAGACTGTCTTGCAGTTCTAGGCGCCCTGAAAGCTTTATGAACTATGATGTAATTTGTTTTGCTATTTAAGCTCAGAGGAAGTGTCGAAACGTCAGATTATGGAATAAAGTCTGAGCAGCATAACCACCAAAGTCCTCCTGCCTTTAAGAGTATGTGTTTGTTTGCCAGCTGTGATTATTTAGACATCTTGTATAGTGTTATGTTCCAGCAGGTTTGAGCGTGTTAGTGATACAATAAAGTAATTTACTGTTTTTGTTTTGTCTGTGCAGGTGCAGCATCTGCAAAAAATCATGGGTGTGCTTGTGCCTTCTCATTCATTAGCACAACATGCTAACTCACCCAATAAAAGCTGCTCTAAATCTGTATTTTGTTTTTTACATTTCCTTTATTTTTTCTGTCAACTTTGCCAAAGTTAATTTTAAAATATTCCATTAAAAGTCTAAACTAAAATAGAGAATAAGAAAGCAGGAGTTAATGAATGAGTAGAAACATGACAAATCCAGAACTTTCAAACCCCTAAAAAAATTGAACTGGGATTCATTTCAGTAAACAGCTAAACAAAGGTTAAAGGTCACACTGAAGAAGCAGTGTCAGAGGGAATCGAACCTGCGGGATGCCCAGCCAGTCATCAGCCAGCTGCATGGCTTCAGTGGCGTTCTCCACTGGTTTCACTGGATCCCAGGTCTCCCAGTCTGGACACAGACCTGCAAACTGACAGAAGAATGACGACACTGTTAACAACAGCAACACTGTGAGCTCTGCTGGGAAAAGCAACCAGTTCTTGCAACTTAATTAGTTTCAGGTCAGATTGTGTCAGATTGTAGTTAATGTCTCGTCTCCCCTCACTGATCTGAAGTGGCCCCTTTTCATTCCTCTCACACTTTTCCATCTGAGCTGTCTAATAGTACCAGAAAGGAAATACACTCAATTGTCAGTTTACAAGCCACAAAGCTAAAACTGACGCCCCTGTACGCCCCAGGCTCATCGAAAGCTTAATCAACACCTCTTTAAAACAGAACTGAACATCAGAAACTTTATAATCGTGGTATTCCATGGTTCACAGACTAACTGATTCTTTTCCAGATCAGTGCTGTTACACTGATGGAAAACACTGTAAATTCTGTCCTCACACACACACCACACACAGCGTACCTGGTGCACAGCTGTCCACCAGTGCTCCCAGTGCCTTGCCATCCCTCCAGTCCTGGCTGAAGTTGGTGATGGGCAGATCAGGGACTTTGTGTTGGATCCAGCCCAGCAGACGCTGTTTAGGTGTCTTTGACTCTGCCTGAATACAAAAGCACAGACATCATCAGTAAAGAACAGCTCATTTTGTTGACACTTTCCTGTTTCATTTGTTTGCAGAGAAACAAACAGAGGTAGAGAGGTGAAGAAGAGTCAGCTGGGTGTTACCTCTTCATCCTCGCCCTCCCAGACCGGCATGGAGATGGAGTAGTGCAGGATCAGAGTCCAGACCAGACCCAGGATCAGCTTCAAGTTCCCATCCACAATGGCTTTTGAGTCTGAAGGAGATAGAAGGACAGACTTGAGATCAGACTCACATTCTCCTCTGGAGAAAAAACTACTTTATTACTGCCCTGTAAAAATTCACTTTTTATGTACAAGATTATTTTATTGGTATTAACTTCCTGGCTTCTCTTTCAGGTGATTAAAAGTCAGTTGTGTCTGAGAAACACTGCCCATTTCTGACCAACATGTCTGTCGTCCAGTTTATTTCAGACGGGGATGAATCTGAGCTCAACCTGAACCTGAAAACAAGCCAGTGCTGGTGACACAGTGTGCTCCAGACTCACAGTGGATAGATATGTTTTACCCTTTTTTTAAAGCAGAGTAGAGGAGAGAGCTGCTAGGTAATGCCTCTCATTAATCAGACCTCACTGTACCAGCTGGTACCTCATACCACACACACACACGCGCACACACACGCGCACACACACACACACACACACACACACACACACACACAGGACACAATATTAGCTAATCTTCAGCTGCAGGACATTGAGTTCAGAGTAAAGCAGACAAAACATTCCAGTCATTTTTAATCTCTGACTCCCATTTTTCTTTCCCATAATAACAACTTGTTCATTAAATGGCACACTCACATATTTAAGAAAAAGAAAACAAGAGTTAATTAGATTTAGTTTCAGAGTTGGCAGAGACACAAGAATGAGGTGAAATATGTCAAGGACACAGGTAGGTCAGGCAAGAATTACACTACATACACTATAAAAACTGCTTTAGATAACTTTCTTCTAAGATAAAGAAATGTAGAGCACTACATCAGATGGCTAAATATAGCACAGCATTTACTTTGCATTAATTTGCAAATGCATGAAATAGCTCTGCTAACCAAATAGTTGTAACAACTAAATGTCGTAACAAAGACGAGTAAGGTGAAGACCGACTCTACTCGACAGAGCCAACTGAGCCAAAGACTAAATGGTGGTGATGATATTTTATCTGACTCCACACCATCCCTCATAAATCTTCAGCTGTTCATCTTTGAGTCCAGTACAGAGATAGTTCAGGTCTTACTGTACCCATTCCACCTCCTGAGCCACAGACTGCCGATGCAACATAAAGAAGACATGTTCATGTCCAACATTTTTTTTCAGTGTAGCTGTGGCCACACCTATGACTCTTATATCAGTTCATCTTTCACACCTGCGTTTTCACCCACATGCTGCTCCTGTGATTAATGTTTGCAGAGTGAACGAATGACGTGATCGATCGATCAATCACCTTGCTGAATCAGACCCGATCCTGCTGCATCTTGTCTCGTTTTCAGTGTCGTCGCTTGATGACTGTTAAAACAGTCACCTCACTCATTAAATACGTGGCCTTTAGTGTGTGATTTAGAGCCACTGCAGGTTTTCCCTGAAGCTTAATCAAACTAATATGTTTTACAAAACCTTTTCCTCTCCTCCAGTTTAAAATGCTGCAGGTATTTTATGTCCATTTTCCTGGAATTACACTTAAACAATCTCACACTGCAGCCTCCACAAGTTACCAAACATGTTTGTTTCTGCCCACTTATGCAACTGTGCTTCTGCTTGCTGACTTTCGACACAGTATATTGGTGCGTTCAGCAGATATGAGCCGTGTCCCCGCGGCACGTCCATGGGACATCCAGTAATCCACCTGGTGAAGCTCCAGCTCTGCTGCGCTGTCAGCAACACCGGCTGTGATCCAAACATGTTTCGGCAGCTCAGGTTTAGGTGGAGCTTTGGGACACTGCTGCTGCCTCACCCATGGGTGACACAACACTGTAATGTGTGTGTGTGTGTGTGTGTGTGTGTGTGTGTGTGTGTGTTATGGTTGTATGTGAATATCCACAGAGGAGAAGGTTGCAACATCCTGCTTTCCACATTCCTAATCTCTCTCTCCTTTGCCAGACCCAACACACTCATTCATCTCCCTCTTCTCTTTAGTCTATTTCAACTTTTTCTCATTCTCCTCTCCTCTCGTGCCTCCTCTAACCCTTTCACTCTCCACCTCTGTTTATTTTACATCTCATTTCACTCTGATCTCTCTTGTCTTTCTTCCCTCCCTGACGTATTCCTTCCCTCCTTTTCTTTTTTTTCGCTCTTGCCACACCTGTGCGAGTGCAGGTGTGTCACCACCAGCCGCCTCTCCAGCAAACATCCTGTCAGTGAGCAGCACTAGACGGCGGCCTTTACCCTCCACACAGACAAACACGGGGCACCACCCATCGCTGAGCTCACTCAGTCTACACTGATCAGTCACTTGAAACACAACACTTTCTTTATTGAGACCAGGTGAAGAGCTGATGAACTGTAACAGATATGACATGACTGCTAGGTTTTTGCACAAGAGGGGGATTAAAACAGTACTTTTGTAACTTAAATGGTTGTTTGAAACAGATGTACTATTAAAAAAAACTGTTCCCTCACTTTCCTTTAATGCAGTGGTTCCTGACCTTTTTGATTTGTGACCCATTCAACCAAAGCAGTTTCTATTTTTGACCCATTGTAGCCAGTTGCATAAGTCTGTGGGTTACAACCAGGTCAAACAGTGAGTGGCTTCATTTCACAGTTTATACTGAATAAGAAATAAATAAGGAATAAAATGAAGCACAAATTAGAGCAGTGGTTCCAAACCAATGCTGAGGAATCATCAGACATGTCTGTTAAAAATAAAACAATGAATATTTTGCAGAACTCTTAAAAATACTTTCAAACAATCTGAGAGAGAAAAACTTCTTTGGTTGAAACTGCAATTCATTTCCACACTGAGGCTTTAACCTTTGACAAGGGGTCACACTCAGACATTATCTTGAAGGGTAATGAGCTGAAAAGGTTGGAAACCACTGGAAGGTCTGGCAAAGTAAACACAACTTTGTGTGATGCACATTTTTTAGAGGAGTCCTCACACTGAGGTTGGAAACAATTTAATGCTTTAATGCCTTCTAACCATGTAGACAGTTTTGGTTTAATTTGCTCAGGTTGCACCAAGTTTTATTCATCCTATCACACAACATCATCAGGAGGTGTCAGACTGGTTGCAAATTAATTCTGCAGCAGGAGACAATGAGCCCAAACAAACAGCCAGAGTCATAAAGAACTAACTTCATGGACGAGAAGAACAAGGAGTCCTGCAGCAGATGGTCTGACACCCACAGGAGGAGCCCTGATCTCAACGTGATGGAGTCAGTCTGGGATCACACGAAGAGACAGACACACAGCTTCTCCAAGATGCAGGAACAACCTACCTGACAAGCACTATGAAAAACTTTACTGCTCTTTGTACGCAGTTAACTGCCTAAAACTGTTTCACAGTGCCGTAGTTTGGATGAAGTGTTACTGTTTAAATCGCTGCATTTCGCTTTTGAAGTTAATTTCATTCAAACAGCTTCAGACCACAGTGTGTATGTGTGTGTCCTCGCCGACACAGTTTTGTGAGTAACAAGGCTATCGCCATGGTAGCCTATTGTTCACAGAAAGGACGAGAGTACGAGAGAGAGAGGGGGAGAGACCGAAAGAGAGATAGGGAGGGAGGGAGTGAGAAAGCGACAGACTGACAGAGATGGGGAAATAGACAAAAGTTCAATACAATGAGTCAAAACATTGATAGAGGAAGAGAGAACACTCCAGTGTATTACATGTAACTGGGTGTGTAAACGCGTGTGTGGGTTTTAACAGCTCTAATAATCTGCTGCTTTGTTTCCTGCTACTTAAAGTCTGATCTCTCCTTCCTCTCTCTGAGTCCCTTCATCCTCCTCATGTGACTGAATCACAGGTCTGAGGACCCAAAAACAGTCTGACACGAATCTTCAGCTAATGTGAGATCTAAGTAAACAACAGTGACGTAATGTTCTGGGTTCACTCCAGGGAACATATAAATACTTCAGATGAGCAACATGCCAACACACACACACACCTGGGCAGGTAATACCTAACGCTACCAGTCATATCCTTCACGGTCTCAAGGTGCTGACTGGTCTTGTTGAACACAGTCGTGCCAGTGCAAAAGTCCTGGTGGTACTTGATAATGACCCAGCACAAATAAACATCCTCACATAAAAAACTGGCCCCTGGAGCAGCGGTTTTCAGAGACTGGATGATTAAAACCAGTCTAAGTGACATCTAGTAGTGAAGTTGCGAGTATCTGGGCCTATCTGAGCATATTTTTCTACTGCTCTCTCCTGTGTTTTGTCCTCAGCTGCTCTCTTTTACAACAGCTGGACTCTGCAGTTCGAGCATTTTGCTGCATATATGCGTGAAAATCACTGTGAAGAATTATTCTGGAGCTCTGATTTCTGACAACTAGATTGGGGAAACACACAGATTTGCTAAACTCCATTTTATCTCATCTTTTCTCTCTCTTTTCTGACTTTCTAGCAAAGAGCAGTGCACAGTGAACATTCAGGTAGCAGCTTGCTTTAGCTTTCACCGATTTAAATGACAAAAGGCAGATCACATCATGAATTAACATGAATTCAGTGCGTAACTTGATAACAGGCCAGAATAAATCCAACTCTCTTTTTAAAAGCTTTTCAAACTGAGGCAATGACTCAGCTGACAGTGAGAGGAAGTTTATTCCACAGTGTTGGGGCTAGAACTGTAAAAGCACGGTCCCCCTTTGTTCTAGACCTGGACCGTGGAACTCTTAACAACATCTGAGTCTCTGATCTGACGGGTCTAGGTGCAGAATAGGGGGTTAGGAGTTTTGAGATGTGCAGTGGAGCCGAAGCGCGTAGTGACTTGAAAGTAATCAGGAGAATCTTGACACTGATTCTATCATCACAGAGCATATTAATAATTTAAGTTTATTAACTGTACAGTTTTAAACCAGGTCCTTCATGTATTTGACCTAGGTGGTAAAAAATAGGTGTGGATCTTTGGACCAAAAGTTTTGGGATGAATTAAGTTCTCTAATGTGTCATTTTCAGGTTTTTAGATTTAGAGTGCACTGGGCAGCTGTGTCATTTAGACGTAAGTATGTATTGGATTGGAGTGAATATTGGGAGATAATCAATATCACTGATCTTGGAGTAATTAAAACACAACAACAGACAGAGTCACACCATCTGTCAGCCTTCAATCTCTTCAATCGGACATAGCATTGCATATCTCATCTTATCTCTCATATCTCCTATAGCACCAGTTTTAAGTGTTAAGTTACAACCATTTAAAGCTTGCATGAGAGGTTTGCCTCGCCTCCCCCCCTGCCACCCACCCTCTCAGCAATATTACAACTCCACAGTCACCTCCCCCTCATCTTCCTCCCCCTCCTCAACCTCTCATTCAGAGATTTATCTGTCCACAAATCCATTCACAAAAGGCCCCTGTTTAATTCAGCCTCCGGATCTGCGTCAGATAAACAGTGTTCGAGCGTCTGCGGGCAGCCGCTGCTCCTGCCGATACCTGCTGATTTGTTGACCTGTTGCCATGGAGATGCCACAACATCCAGCAGACAACAAGGAGAACCCTGGGAGGGTTTAAGTTTGCATTAGGAAAGACAAAGAACGAGTGAATGTGTGTGAGGAGAAACGGAAAGTGACGGAGTGAGATAAAGTTAAGTGTATGTGTGTGCAAAGGTGAATTGCAGAGAAACAAAATGCCTTTCTTATCAGTGTGGCACACCTTCTCTGGTACAGGAAGTTACATAATTAGCAGCCCTAACCCTAACCCTAATGAACCAGCAGCAGACTACAGAAATATCTGCTCTGTGGTCGTAAGAGTCCAACAAATAATCTACTAACCAACCTATAAGCAAGTCACGTAGCAGACTGGGTCAAGACAGACAGAATTAAAGCACCAATACCAAAGTATCACCAGTGGAAGCTGATAAACTGCTGAGTAACGTTACAATAAATGTGCATGTTCAGCATTTGGGTCGACCCTCAGGTACCCAACATGTGTAGGAGAAAAACAAGAGGAAAAAAAAAACCCACCAAAAACACACTGATGGAAACATAAAAATGAGACGGGCGTAATACAAGATGAGGAAATCGTGGAAATGGTTTAGATTCTTAAAGCTGAAGAAATATCTGTGATAAAGTATGCAGGTGACCGGTGTCAGCAAAGAAGGGAAAGACAACAAACCTGTTCCACTACATGAAAAGTCTGAAGCCCCTAATTGCTGTTACTACCACTCACAGCCAGGCTCAGTTCAAACCCCTTACAGCAGTATCAGTTAGTCTGGAACCATAACGTTTATTTGATTTGATGTTTAACTACTGCTCAAAGCTATAGGGAGGTAGTAAGAAGTAAAAATACTTAAAAGGAAGCAGGAGCACATTTCAGCTGAACTCCACTTTAATTGATTTATTTAGGATTCTGTCTTAAACTGAGTAAACAAGTTGAAACTCAAATTTAAAGTTTTCTCTCAGTGTAACTCTCTTAAAAACATACTGTCTATCTCTGAGGTCTAACAAATATCCTGAGCACGTTTCCTTCCTCATTATATCGTTAAATAACGACGCCAGGCTGAACCAAATGCATCTCCCATCGCCATTATTCATCGTGCATCAACATTAATTATCATTATGTGATTATTTTGTTGGTCACAAACAGATGTGGAAAAATTTACAAGTTTGTCAAATCACTTGAAAACTGTGAGTAACTGTTGAGCCTTCTTGCAACTGCAAAAATGGTCTTTACTTCTATTACTATGTGACCAATGTGCATTTCTGTCCCGCAGAAATGCCACTTTTAACAACACAAACAACATGCAACAAGGAGGTTTCACATCACACTGCTCTTCCTTCACTTTTCATCACTGTTTTCCCTATTTACATGATAGTTTTGTGTGAAACTTTGTGACCTGTTCCACTGTTATCCTGTGCTGCTCTTTACAAAATGACTCAGTGGAGGGAAGAAGTCAGATGCTTTCAATGACAAGTTCTGGGGCTTTGGTTTATTTAATACAAAATACTTTTAGAGGCCTTTCGCTCAGAACTCAGTCCAGTATAAACAGACTCACACCCTGTCTACAGGTGAGACAACTTCTCTGTGTCATGTAACTGTACTTCACTGTTTGTTATGACAGTTGAATCCCCGTTCCTCTCTCTCTCTCCTCCTCTGTCTCCCTATGCCTCTCACCCTCAGAGGCACCACTGCTGTCCCACTTACAACAGCTGCTCCTTTGCATGATGACTAAATCACCGTCTCACAAACACACATGTTCAGCTTCCTACCTAACAATTTACATCTGAACGGTACAGAACAGTCGTCGCCTGAGGCGGATCGTCGCACACTGATGTCAGCTGAACACACGGCCGACCACGCCCCTGAGAAAACCTCCAGCTCACCGTCCAACAGCAGCAGGACAGTGAGGACACCATATCTTCAACACAGCTTCATCTCATCAAAATGTATTAAAACCTTGCTACGAAACTGAACCACTCCAACAGATAATCCATCTATAAATATAGATCTGGTGGTCCCTTCAATGGATTACACAATTCAAGCACTAACAGCAGCCTGGAAAACAATGAACCAAGATTGGCAGAATGGTTAGCTGTGATGTCAAATACACAGACAGTCTGGTGGAGCTATTTTGGATCCAGCATTTTTTGGGTGGATGTACCCTTTTAATGAAGGACAAGGGGTACCTGCAGTGGTAAACAGGATGTGGAGCTACTGTGTGTGTGTGTGTGTGTGTAGGTTTGACCCATGGTACACGCACAAATTCTTCAACCATGAGATCATAACCCCGCCCCCTAACCCCCCAATTCACCACACACACACACTTCAACACCCCCTCCCATCTGAGGACCCAATGGATAGTGGCAAAAACAAAAGCCCCACACACACACACACAGAGAGAGAGACAGAGAGAGAGAGTCTATCTCCCCATACTTTCAACATTATTTAGCAAACACTCAATTCAAACACAACCACACACTCAGCAGGTCGCCTCTTCAATCTGCCATCAGGTCTGTTACTAAAACATGTTTCACTCAACACATTATAAGGGGAAAAAACACTCTACATAAACAAACACACATACACTCCTCCAGGTGTGTGACGTTACTCCTCTGTGCTGAGAGACTGATCACTTATTAAGAGTGAAGATTAGAGCTGTTTAAAAAAAATCACTTTCAGTGCTCAGAGCACCACAAATCCACCTCCATTCTCTTGGGGGAAGGCAGAAATTTAATCTGAATATGTAATAATGTTTTGTCTGCACTGTAAATCAGTTTAAGTTCATTCAGCTTCTAAATAAACTCACCTTGGTAATGTGAGTTAACTGAACTTAATTCAACATCATTTTGTGAAATAAGTAAACCAGACTTAATTTAAATGGTCAGTTCAACATCATTTTATTAGATAAGTTAACCCAACTTATAAATAGTTAGTTAAATGTCGTTTTATATAAATTAAATGAACTTGAGAAAAAAAGCTTGATAAACTTACACTCAGACAGTAATTACAGAAAGATTTCATCTAAGAGAGCCTCGGTTCTTCATTTCAAGTCAAGAACAGCTCATGTTTATACTAAAATAATCTGAAAATGAAAACTTGGACTTTACATTAAATTAACTTGAAGAAAATGCACATATTTACATAAAGTTAACGAGAAAAGATTAGTTGATTCAAGTTAAATTCCTGCATGATTAACATCGTACACTGCTAAATGTTTAAATTGTTCTAAAGTGGCTGATCACTTAAAATCCACAAACTTTTGAGGTCTAAGATTTGAGCAGTTTCCAGAAAAGTCCAATCTTCCCCCAAAGCATCATATCGTCACTCCCAAACTGTGGCACCCATGACATCAGTGCATGATGCATTGCTGTAATAACGATGCCGCTTAATAAGAGTCACATGAGTCATGCAGCAGCAGCTCAGAGGAGGCGATCCCACCGACAAAACCTAGATTACAGACAGAGAGGAGGAGAAGCCATGAGGCTTTTAATGTCCCCCGGTCTGGTTAATGAGGGGCAGAGCGAGATACTTAGTCTGTGTCAGTCTGTCTCCCTCTCTCTCTTTAATCTGGTCACTGGTTGAACTTAAACAGCTGCAGAGATGAAGAGAGGGAGAAAGATCAAAGCCTAAGAAAAACTTGCTCTCATGTCATTTAGAGTCATTCACAGGGAATCAAAGAAGTGAATGAGCCCAAGAACAAAACTCATGAAAAAAAAAGTGACTGGAAAGCGTCCAGTGTTGGTTCAAGAGGTGGAATTTTGGCGGTAACAGCATCGATAAACACCCACAGGAACTTTTGGCAGACAACCTCAGGCTGAGACCCGGCTTGTAAGGGGGTCAGGAGTTTACAGGTGTAGGTGTAATCAGTAAAAATTTTAATTCAGCTGAATCTAATGGGTTAAGATCCACAATGTTGCATTTTGGATGAACTGCAGTCCATTCATCCATCCATCAGCTATAGTGCTTATCATGGGTGAAGCCGATCCCAGCTGACACTGAGTGAGGGGTGGGACACAACCTGGACTGGTCGCCAGTCTATCACAGGGCGGACACATAGATACAAACAACCTTTCACACCTGTGGGAAATGTGGGTCGTCGTTAATCTGCATGTCTTTGGACTGTGGGAGGAAGCCAGAGGAAAACCACACAGGAAAATCATCTCTGAAATTTTTTTTTAATGGGGAAGGAAACGCATCACATCAATGATGCTTATAGGATCTTTTTTTTTTTGGTTGCACTTCTCTAGTGAGGTACAGTACAACAAATGGCCAGGATTTTTTTTTTAAATCCAGGAACCAGGATATAGAAATTTTCTTTGGTTAAACATAAATATATAAGCGGTTTTTAGAAGACAGTCAAGCTCAAAGAAGTTTGATACCAAGAAACAGCAGAAGAAACATGAAGAGATGAAAACCACAAGAGTTTAGCAACCAGCATGCTGATGCCCTGTCATTAACACACACACACACACACACACACACACACACATCTGGCATTACGTCTGCATGCATAAACAGGACACACACTGACAAACACGCTGCAGCGTTTAGCCCTGCATGACCTCACCCTGCTGGTTCCCAGGCTATGAGGTCATCAGAACCAGACAAGCCATGTGGTGTGGATGAAGACAATGAGGAGAAGAGAATGAAGAGGAGAGAGGAGGGGAGGATGGAGAAAATAGATACAGTAGTAAGAAAAAGGAAGAGTGTTTAGGCAGAATATAAAGAAAAAAAACTTTATATTGGCCTGAAGACTGAACACAATGTCAGACAATGAAAAGACAAAAACAGCTGCAGGTTTAAAAGCTCCAGAAAGTATCTGGATGGACCCTGTGGTGAGCTTGTTTTGTCAAAATAAAGATGTTTTAACTTAAGCGTAACAGCTTCATTTATCCTGAAGCCATATGACATCACTTCCTGAAAGTATAGAAACCAGGGAGAGAAACTGGAGGAAAAGCCAGTTTGTAAGTAAAATTGTGATGTAGAAAGAAGGGCATTATTTAAAATCTTTTATGCCTACACCTGACAGCTTTTTTTCAGCACCAATACCAAAACATTATCTTTTTCAATCTTCTTTTTATTTAACAAAAGACGCCAAAGTTTTCATATTCTAAACGTTTAACCACAAGCATCCATACAAGGAAAAAGCTCTAAAACCCACTGTACACTACCTGCTCTGCACCAAACACCACACAGACACATTTAGAGGCATTTAGCTGGTGAACACAGTGGAGAATCTAGCTGCCACAGAACCAAATATTTCCCTCAGGAGCTGGTGGAGACCAAAAACAGAGCTAAAAACAGGTGAATATTTGACTTAAAATTCATCAGGTGGTTAGAAACATGACTCAAAATGTATGATAATGCTTCTCTGTAACTGCTGGATGCGTAAATAAACAACTGCTAACAGCTGATAAATGTCAAATTTATGTTCACAGCTTGTTTTCTCTGCCCCAAGATGGTCAAAAAATCAGATATTCTAAATATAATTTAGGAACTGAGTTAACCCAAAGAACAAATGTAAAAAAACGACACGGTTACAAATCACTCATTACGTGACAGTTTTCAACACTCTGTGATACAGACATATTTCAGGCAGTGCGAAACATTAACCAGAAGTAAAATAGAAACGAGAACTAAGAGGGGAAAAAAAAAGAAAAGAAAAACAAGTGAGAGATAAAAAGAGAAGAGAGGAAGAAGTGGAACCACAGTGAGTAAGAGGAGCAGAGTCTGAGATGTTTGTAGCTGAGCCAGGCTGCAGGAGGTTCACCACTGTGATTATCACTGAACAATCCTGAGTAAACCACTGCAACCACACACACACACACACACACACACACACACACACACACACACACACACACACACACACCACACACCACACACACACACACACACACACACACACACACACACACACACACGCTGAGCTCAACACCACAGTGGCACAGTGTGTTGCCAAGTTGGAGTGTAGGGTTAGGGTTGGTTAAATTTAGAGGTTTAGGGTTTTGTGTGTGTGAGAGAGAGAGAGAGAAGAGAAAGAGAAAGAGAAAGAGAGAGAGAGAGAGAGAGAGAGAGAGAGAGAGAGAGAGTGTGTGTGTGTGTGTGTGAGTGTGTGTATAATAGAGAGAAAAGTGTCCTTTGTTCGAGCTGACTGTCTGTCTCCCTCTGTCATCTTCCTCATCATTAACCAAATATTTAGCGACTGTCCTGAACTCTGCGTCATGTCTGCTGCATCCCCAACCAGACGACTGTGGCATGTGTGTGTCTGTGTGTGTGTGTCTCTGTTTATGATTACATCCCCCACAACAAAGACATCCCAGCACTAGATCACAATGATACCAGAGACACGATGACAGCAATTCAGCTTCATAAAGATGTGAGCGTCTGCTGTGAGACGACAGGACGGCCGGCGGTGACGAGGACACAAAGACAGGTGTTGTACATTTTGTTTTTGTTTGTTTTTTTTCTGTGGTGTTGGCAGAGCAAAATAAATTTCCATCCACCTCAACTGTATTTGAATGGAAGCAGAAGTCTCATCAGCAGACACCACAAAACCAAAACTACACTGAACCACATGGCTTCAGTATTAACTGTTTGGATGTAGCAGAACAACTATTGTGCTATTTATTAATTTCTTAAGAGGAATTTTCTCTATATTAACAACCAGCAGGGCGATTAATCGGTTAACCGATCGATCGTTTGTTCAATAAAATGTCAGAAAACTGTGAAAACGCCAGTCTCAATTTCCCAGAGCCTCTTCATATTGCTTGTTCTGTCCATTCAACAGTCTGACAGATATTTAGTTTACAATGATGTGAACAGCAAGTTCAGCCAAGACACTGTTTGGAGTTTTATTTGTATTTTCCTGTCAATTATAATCAATTCATCAAGTAATCCGGCTCTACTGGACAGCTTCACCTTTTCAGAACAGAAGTTTGACATTTTGGGAAATAACATGCATTGAGTTTCTGACAGAGAATTAGACGTTTATCTAGTGTCTGTATGTTAAATATAAGGCTTCAACCAGCAGCCTGTGAGGTTACCTTCAAGTGGAAACAGCTAGGCTAACCTTGCCTGGCTTGGCTCTCTCCAACAGTAACAAAAGCAGCTCCTCTAAAGCTCAGCAATGAACACATTAAATTATGTCTATTGTTTGGACCGTACAAAAATTGAATTTTCTTATCTCTTATCTCTTTTCTTTTCTCTTAAGCAGTTACAGAGTAAACAGCAAAGACACTGCAAAGTTACTGGCAACAACCAAGAAATACTCCGACAATAACCACCTGCAAAATGGTGCTTTCAAACAATGTTTTTTGTACGATCTGAGAAGCCAACGAAAAGCCTGGGGACGACTGCACTGAAAATCCTAATTTGACAACTGTTTTCATCATTTTGATCATTAATAAACAGGGAGAGATGTGACTTCCAGTAACAAATCCTCACATTGAGAAAAACCTGCACAAAGCTGCTGCATTTAGACCTGAAACCAACAAAGGAGCTTTCTCCGCAGAGAGGTGTGTAAGTCTATATCCTTCCCTCTCTCATGTTACCTTTTCTGCAGCAACACAGAGGCTCTGTGTGTCGTGTCAGTCTACAGCCTTTTGGCGTGGGAGGGGAGCTGACCGAGTGAAAAGATAAACAACGCAAAACTTTATTTCTGTGTATATGTACAACATCTACACGGTCAACATCTAACAGAGATAATCCCGTCAGGCTCTTTTTGTGTTGTGTGGTATTTTCCATCTCTGTCTGCAGAGCACTGAGCTACAGGCTTAGGACTAACTTTATTGTCCAAGCTTCTTCATATGTAGGTGAGCCAAATGTCCAATCTCACTGACACTGCCCTAAAAAGCTGATTGGCTCATTGTATGTGGGTCAACTTTTTTTTAGCTGCTTTTTACTGTCGGTCCAGTCACACCTGAATGAGGCTTTTGGCAGAGTCATTTTCAGGATAAGTTAGGGCTGCTTAGAAAACATATCAATTAGCACATGATGTTCTGGTGAAATCCTGGAATTACATTTGCCAGCGACAGTCGCAGCAGAGCAGGAGGAGATATCTCAGGCTATTTCTGACACCTCTGGATGCAAAAGTAAAAAACTGTATTAATTATTCCCAGAGACGATGTTATATTACTCACAGCTGGAGCAGTTCTATGGCTTAAACAGACAGGAGTGAGTCCAAGTTAAACAATCATAAGAAAATATTGGTTTACTGAAAACTAAGAGGAATTTCTTCTGCTATTTCTACCAATTCACTACTACACTGGGAAAAATCTATTATTATTTAAAACATTGACAGTGGGAAACTTAAACTGGCTTATAAGATTGGTACATCATCCAGGAGAGTGCCATTTAAAGGTCAACAGTAACACTAAGGATATCGTTTAAAGGACCAGTGTCACATTTACGGGGATCTATTGGCAGAAATGGAACATAATATACATTAATATGTTTTTGTTAGCGAATAAACACCTAAAAGTAATCATCGTTGTGTTTTTTGTTTGCTTAGAATGAGCCATTTATATCTACATAGGGAGAGGGTCCTCTTCCACAGAGTCCACCACATTTCTATAGTAGCCCAGAAGGGACAAACTGAACCAAACAGTGGCCTTTTGTGTTTTTGCATTGCCACCACAGTGTGCACATAGAAGACAAAGAAGACCAAGAAGAAGGAGGGAGAGAGTAGTTGATGGCAAACCTCTTCACTTCAGCTGACACAATTTTGTCACCTTACAGCCACCATAGTCTCTCTGACATGCTTGGAAAAAGAGGGGTGAGTGGACAGCTATTCAGTTGGTTGCAGTCTATGTTCTCCCCATTAGATGCGAATAAATCCTAAAATGAGAATACAGTACGGTGAAAACCACATAGCGGCCGCTTTCACTTTACACCTCAATAAGCAGAAAATTTGACTGTTGAATTTGCAGTTAATACTTTTTTTACTGCTCTGTAAGTCGTTGATAATCAAATCAAAAATCAAGGCTCAGATTTCGTAAATCTGAAATCTGACATAAAAAAAGATTAATTGCTCAGCCCTATTCATGCCATGTCATCTACACTATAACCTGGTTAATGTGAATAAAGTGGTGATGTAATGCTCCAAAGTAAACTAATCTCTGGTTTACAGGATCTCTTTAATAGTTCAGTTTAATGTTTGTTGGTGTTTTTTCTGCTCTAATAGTTTTAAAGAGCTGTGTCTCTTGAAACGAAAGCTACAACCTGAAAGCAGTTTTCTTGTTCGCCCCAAAAAATGCAACTCTTGTTCCAACACCACAAGTCACGCTTCTCCAATTCCTCCAGAAACCATCCTTCATGGTGGAGAATCAAAACATGGGGGGAAACTACTAAAATTACTCAAGGCCTGTGTATCAAGTAGTTTTGACCTCACTGCAAGTGACTTGAAATGCGATCTGGTTGTGATTGTTGATCTGGGTGTAAACACTGATCATCTCCACAGAAAAAACAGGAAGCTGAGGTTGAGAATCTGGACCCTGAAACCACTTCATCTTGATGCCCCATGTTTACGCTCCTCGACCATCTGACTCCGTTTGGTTGAGCTGTAGTAAAAACCAAAAGGAGAGAGCAAAGGCCACAAGTGACAGCAGCTCTGATGTTTTTTTCACCTGGAGGAGTGAAACTAAAGAACTGAAACAGACAATGAGAAGCAAGCGGGTTGCTGCAAGAGTGAAGGAGCTGTGAGGTTTCAGTGTGTGTGTGTTTTGGTGAGAGATTAAGGCCAATTCAAACACTCCTGCCAGCTATGACTTATAGACATGGGAGACCTTTGCATGTAACAGCACATTAGAGTCTTTATGGCTCCAATTTCCAAAGGAAATGAAAATGATTCATGAACTTTACAGTGGTCTGTACTCGTCTCTGCGCTTCAGTTCACTTCAGTGTTATTGTTTAGTTTTTGCTTTAGTTCACTTGAAATCTCCTCCATCATCAGCCTGAAATATCTCAAAATGGTTTGATTTGTACAGACATTCATTGTCACCAGAGGATGAATCCTGAGGACTCTATAACTGCAAGACAGATCATCATGAATGGTGGTCCCCTCTGAAAAACATTGGTTTATGACCAAATGCCCGCAAAAATAATGACATTCCTCATCAACCTACTTTGTGCTAATTAGCAATTGTTAGCATCCTGGCATGCTAACAAGCTGAATATGTTTAACATTATATCTGCTTTAAGTGTGCCAGCATACTCAGCATGCTCAGCTCATATGCATCTCTCATCTTTTCATCTTTACTCACAGGACCTGAACGCAGCATGAGGCAGCTCTGGGTCATTGAAGTTATGTGACACTTTCCCTTCAAGGCCACCACACCTCCCCATCCTCCCCCCTTAGTCGACTACAGCCAATCATGGACAATGTTTACAGAGGTTGCCGTGACAACAGGTGGAATGCACCTCATCCCGCGCTGACCTTAGGACGCTTTCTTCCCGTGCCTCTGTGTGTGTGTGTGTGTGTCCCTACACTTTCCGCCTCTCTCTCTCTCTCTCTCTTTCTGTTCATCTCGATACCGATTGTTCGTGATGACAGTGAAAAACAATGTTGCCAAATCAGTTTCAGCTGAAGGTTTCTGTGAGAGTTTCACTGTCTCCACACTGGAGATAGAGGTCTTTACAGGTCCACTCAGCTCCGAGGAACCAAGACCCAACCCTGGACCTGAGTCTGACTGGGTCCAAAGCCTGCTCAGTCTAATCAATAATTGATAATCCAATATCAATGATATAAAATACAAACATCTTATGCGTCTCTATGGGGATATTTTTGACTTTTGGCTTTTCCAAACATCACTGTAAACACTCTAAAACAATATTTTGTTATATAAGGATTTTAAATACATTTAGAATGTATTATTCTGCTGTAATAAAAAACAACACACAAGAGTATCGATGAAGACTGATTAGGTGTATTGATAAGAGTAGTAGTGGTAGTTTTCATTTTGCTTTTATATGGATTGGTGCTTCTAACTGTTTTTCCCACCTAATTGAACAATTACTTCTGTGGAGATAAATTAAAAAGCTCTGTGCAGGTCTAGAAGAACTTAATAATCCCAAAGAGGAAATTCATGAGGTAGAGCATGTTTGAAACATTAAAAACAGGACATGAAGATGATAAACAAGCATTCAACAACATCACACTTATGAATCAAAAGACAATTAAACAGACACAAGCAACTCAAGAGCATGAATATAAACAAGAGTGACAACTTCCCTGCTGCTTTACTTTGCTCCTTCCTCTATCAGTAAAATCCCAGATGACACATAAAACCTCCTTAGTGACAAAAAACAAACAATAAAAAACCCCATCATGACACAAAAATGAAAACAGAAACTAACACATCAGAAACAAGAGTTGAGTAACAGCAAAAACATAATGTAAACACTAAACTTACTCACAAACACACACACACAGAAACCACACGTCTATCAGCTGTCAGAGTTCAGTGAGCTGAGGACTGTTGTTGACACTTAGCACCACGGCAACCACAGGCCGAAAGAGAAAGAGAGAGAGAAAGAGTGAAAGTGAGTGAGTGTGTGAGAGTGTGTGTGTGTGTGTGTGTAGCGTGGTATCAGGTCCAGGACAGCAGCAGCCTGCCACTTAGTTAATATGTCACAGAGGGAGAGAGAGAGTGGCAGCAGTAAATGTGCTGTTGGCAGCGTGACGTGGACCGTCTGGTCTAAAATACAGTACGAGGACGCAGCAATCCAGCATCAGCATCGATACTGACCTGATTAATCCAATCATGTAGCCACAGCGCTAATGTTAGCAACAGATTGCAACGTTTCAGAGATTATTTTTGTTGTTATATTTTTGAACTTCTTTCCTACAGGCACTTATATTCTCAATAAATGTATACTTTCTATTGTACAATATCACAATATAATACAATAACTCATTGTACTTGTATAGTAACTATCTATCTATCTATCTATCTATCTATCTATCTTTGCCTGCTGATATTTCGCCAAGCAAGTATTAAATATCTTTTTTGTCTGGTCTCGATATGCGGCCGATTCATTATTGTAGAGTTCTGGAAATTCAGAGATATGAGTACTTGTTTTTTTTCATCCAAGCAGTTTTCAGCTGTGACAGGCAGCGCCCACAAAAGGTCAGAGCAGCTGGGGTCAAAGTTCAACAAATGAACTCTTAGTGCAGCCCAGCTCCACTTGGCGCACCACAGACATCCACGTTTTTCCCATGATAATGTGAAAAGGCCTTGAAGGGGGGTTCTGTACAGATTTAATATTGCAACACCACAGACAGACACACATACACACAAAAGAAAACGAAAATACACTTTAAGTCCCTTGTATAGATCAATCATAATAATGTATGTTTTGTGATAAATGCTTCCTTCAAACTCCATACGTTCAGTTTGTAACACAGACATTCCTGTTATAAATGAGTCGTCTCCAGGGTTTTTTAAATTGTTTTTACAAGCAGAGTAACTCTAATCGTGACCTGAAAGGTGCAATAATTTTTATCCCCACAATTGCCAAGAAACAGTAGAAATACCTCATAATGGCACAAAGTAATCCACCAGGAATGTGCTGCTTTATGTGTTTGATCATCCAGAGCGCCACGCTGCAGAAAAAGTTGAGCCAGTTTCAGCTTTTTCAGTGTGTCAGATGATGCCACAATTTAGTTTTGTGGTGTTGTTTTGGACACTGGTGTCGGTTCTTCATCATTACCTGAGCTGCAGGAATCAGCAACCACACATTAGAACAACAAAGGACAAAAAGCCTCTGATGAATCACAGCTGCATATTAAACAGATGTTTATACATGAGTGATGGTTGTCCAGGTTAAAACGCAGACCTCAGTCACTTTGGTGAAAATCTGGACAATCAATCACTTCACACATCGAGCTAAAGTTCCTCTAAAAAACACAGCCTGAAGGCACTGAGCTTAACTCTGTATGTGTGTGACAGAGAGAAACAATGAGGTCACACAGTCTGATTAAGGTCACAACTAAAAGCTACAGATCCCGTCGGGCCTGTTCTTAGTGTTTTCACCTGGTTTCCCACACACACACAGATGTAGGGCAGCAAGCAGGGACACAGCAGCAGGTAGATTCATTTCAGACAGTTTGAAAAGGACGGCTCAGCAGTTAGCACTTTCAGTAATTAAATATTCTCTGAAAAGCTTCACCGCTTGTTCCTGTGGACGGGTCTAATTGCTGGTGATGCTTTATTAGACCACAACATTTATATATAATATAAACACCTTTTAAGATGATCATTGACACATCCAGAAGATACATAGCAACACTGTCATTCATTTGGAGTTTGTGTTTGTGTCCACCTGATAAATGTAAATCATTTTTTCACTCTTTTAGCTGTGGTTTTGGCCTCCACCTTGGGGCTAAGAAAATAAGTTGTGAACATAAAACTGATATATGATCACCTTTGAAATTGATATCGGCCGTTGGAACTTGCTTATTTACACATAGAGCAGTTGCAGAGCAACATTATCATTCATTGTGAGTCATGTTTCTGTCCACCTGATGAATTTTAAGTCCAATATTCACCTGTTTTTAGCTCTGAGGGAAATCTCTGGCCCTGTGGCTGCTACATGCTCCACTGTGTTCACCAGCTGGTCTCTAACTGAGTCTGTCTGCTGTTTGGTGCTGAGCAGGTACTGGACAACGGGGTTTTAGAGCTTTTTCTCTGAAAACTGCTGCCTACTGTGGGCAAAAATGACGCTAAACAACGAGAGCAGAGGGAGTGAACCATCACAGTAAAATCAGGGCCAGATTTTTGGCCAATGAACTGAAAGTCATCATAAAAGCTGACAGAAGCTGCAGAATCTGGTCTTTCTCACTTTATTTAATAGCCACAATAGAGAGAGAGAGAGAGGAAAGGCAAGGGAGAGAGAGGGGACGACATGTAGCAAAAGGCCAGGATTTAACCCCGGGACGTTTGCGGTATGGGTGCCCTGCTCATGATTTTGGTTTTATGACACATTTACAGTAAGGTTCGGTGTCAGTGTTTCCAGCTGCAGCAGCCAGAAAATTAACTCTGATAAACCCAGTGTACACGACTATTTAGCAGCTACAGAGCCAGAGATTTCCCTCAGGAGGTGGTGGAGGCCAAAAACAGAGCTTAAAGAGAGGGAATATTAGATTACAGTCATCATGTGGACACAAACGCAAACACAACAAGTGGTTAATAAATTAACAAATTAATCAAAATGTTCTGATTCTCACTGACTGATTGGTTGACTAAACCTACGCAAACAGGCTGAGAGCTCTCTCCCACTTCAACCATGATGCAACACACCTGCCTGCACAAGTGGATGGCCAACACCCTCTTTATACAACACTGTGTTCATACACAAAGACATACACACACACACACTTGTCACTCAACACATTTCCCAGTGTCCCAACTGACAAAGCACACACACAGGGTTTTGCAATCTCACACTGATAAAGTCTTAAGTCATTACGTTGGCTACAGTGCTACACACACACACACACGCACGCGGGCACACGCTCACACACACACCACACACACCACACACACACACACACACACACTCAAAGCTAAGTTAATTCAAAAATGATTTCACTTTAGCCTCTACTGCTTTTTATGCAATCTACATTTAAATTACTATAAGTTTTATTTCTTTTTCAGATTTTCTTCTCAAAATCAGAAATCTGAAACTGACTCTTCTACAAAAAGGTTTTTCAACTGCAGGACACTGAAACTTTTAGTTTGAGTCAAAAATCATCTAAAAAAAATACCAGATCCTGCAACAATAATGGAACCAGAGTTTTTTGGACAGAAATGGCACGAAGTGACAGATCGAGTCGATCCTCAGCTACAGTTACATCAGGAACAAACCACAGCTGGTGGATATGAAGCAGGGTGGAGTTAACACACCGCGTGAGAAGCCAACGGCCTCAGATGAAAACTCAAGATTATTCATTCATGAACAGACTTGGATCAAATTTTTATCTTTATAATATCTTGTCTGGAAGTCAAATCCTCTTTAACAGCCTAAAATAAATACTCTGTGTTGCTTTCTACTGCAGCTTCTGATCTTTCAAATCTCAGACTCTCTTGCAGACAGTGAAAGCAGCAGCAGAAGAGAGACTGGGAACTGAAAGTATACAGACTGCTAAATGAACATGTATCATTATGAAGCATGAAATGCTTTAAAATGAAATGAATGTGTGTGTGTTACAGAAAAAAAGCCAGGGGCCTCCATGAGGGGCCCCACACCACAGCTAACCATTAACACATAGTGACAAATGAAAAGGAGACGTTAAGTTGAATCACAGCAAACATCTCCTTCCCACGCTCCCTCCCTCCGTCCCTCCCTCCCTGGTGCTCTCTTCCTGTCACACAGGTGAGGTATCTGACAGACCAACGTTACCTGTGTGACCACACTGGATCTAATTCAACATGTCCAGACTACACAGATTCTGACCTGCTGTGTAGTTATGAGGGAATATCACATACACTGTATAACAGCACAATCCTGCAACAGGCCTTATCAAACGAGTTAATATCACCTGTTTTAAATATGGTTTCCCTGACAGAGACACGCCTTCAGACAAGTCTGCAGACACGAGACTGTAATGTTCATTACAGACCAAAAAAAACAGAACTGTTAGACCGATAAAAACTTTATTATAAGTTATGGGTCTGGTTTGAACTCTGTTTGGTCTATTTTCTCCATCAGTTGATTATTTGGTCCATAAAACAGTTAAAAACCAGCATGCCTCATCTCAGACACAGTCAAAGATATTCAGTTTATTTCTACATGTGACCAACAAAATCATTAAGACCTCACAACTGAGAGGCTGAGACCAGGGGATGATTCATTTCCTGATGACTGACCGTCTCAGCTCCTAATGATTATTAGCTACAACATACAGAAAAATGTCAACAAGTTTTCTAAACTAAAAAAGACCCATGTCAGCGTTTTCTGATCTCACTGAGTGACCGGTTCATCTCTGATCTGTCTGTAGCTATGCAAGCCAAAACATGACCAGCTCTGACTCTGTGTGTGTCCCACCCGCCCAGTCATTTCCTCTCTTTTATGGAAAATCAAACCTCCACAGTTTTACATCACCGAGCAGGGTCCGACCTTAGCTCACTCCCCATCACAATTCACCGACCAGCCTCAGTGACTCAGGACAGTTTCACACTCTTTCTAATTAATGTGTTTTGTTTTGTTTTCCTAAACCAGAGTTCATCCAGAGAATTTACTACATCTAATAAAGTAGAAACGCTTCTGCTGAATCCAGGAGAACGGTCTCTGTAAACCTTGAAACAGTGGTCTGAATCTCAACCGAACTCTCCCTCACAAAAACAGCGTCTCACCACTCATGAGCTCAGTTCAGCTGTGGAAACACGCATTCCGTATTTAGACTTCCAGAGGATATTTAGGGTCCATCCCAATACCCACACTTGTGGTATTTGTGAGTAGTAAAGTGCCTACTTGGGTGACATATTTCCGGTGAACTGCCACAGAGCCCGTTAAGACCACAAGCTCGTGGGAGTTTATCAGAGCTCACTGGGTGAATAAGGACATCCTGTCACTCACAGAAATATAAATAGTGTATGAGCTCAGATGATTTGTCAGATCGATCACCAATATTACAGCTGCAAGGATGCAAGTAATAAAGATACTAAAGTGAGTTATCTAGAGGAACACAGGTTCTTAATTTTTTAATAATTGCTGCGTTTTCTTTCACTCGCCCATGTTGCACCACCCTGTTTTTAAGGCAGCCCAGAACAGACAAATTGAACCAAACAGAGGAGAGAGAACCTGTTGTCTTACAGACTAACAGCTAAATACAGTAAATACAGGTATATAAATAAACCTTCTCACTTGACAAACTAGTCCACGCTGTAGTTGACACCATTTTGTCACCTGGCAGCCACCATAGACTCTCTTCTCACCACTAGACGCCAATAAATACTACACACTGGTCCTTTAAAGCAATATTACACAGATACTTTACCATTAACATTGATGGTACACTTACTTGTGACAGGGAGAATGGTGCCTCTGTCAATTCCACTATATAACTACACTATATAACTTTGAACAGGTATGATTTCCTGCTAACTGAGCGACAGTCAGTAGTAGCTTAAACTGCCAGAGTCAGGACCAGCAAGTTCAAGAGTAATGCTGAACTGTAGATCAGGAGACTTAGAAGTCATTAAAAACCAGCGTTTATCTCTGATATCCAGTGAGGAGACTTTGAAAATATCAAGAATTATAAACAGAGTTTGGTGTGTTTGTGACAGCAACAGCACTTCCTGCTCCAAAAGCAGAGCATCGTGGGTAATATACACCGTTCGGTTGTGTTTCAGTTCAGTAAGTGGAACTACACAGTCTGCTCCTGTCAAGAGATTGATAAGTTTTGGATTTTACCAACTTGGAACCAAATCCAAAATGGAGCCAGCTGTCGGAGCCCTATGCATGCTGCAGCAGACCCCAGTGAATTATGGGATACACTCTTGGTACTGGGACAGACCCTTAAGTTATAGCCAGACTTTTAGCTGCCAGGAAACCAGAATCCTGAGCCCAGAAGTCTTCATCACTCCACAAACAAACACACCTGGTCCCGTCCACCGGTCCAACCACAGATATGAGATGAGGTCACTAATAAAGGCCTGAGATGTCTCTTACAGAAACCACAGTGTTCTTTAGGTGTGAACGCTGACAGAGGAGCAGAGCTGCTGAACTCTGCTCCTTCTGTGGTTTCAGCTCATCTCTAAAGCTGAGAGTGACGCTTGTCGTGCCAGGATAGCTGGACTTTGTTAGCTCTAAATTTTCAGAAAGAAATGGAAATACATCACTGTATCATTCCAATTATTCCAAATCTGACAATATTCAGAATTTGACATGGGTCGAGTAAACAGCATATTCCTTCTCTAAATTTAACATTTTCCAATTAAGACATGTGGTATATGCTGATATTATTCTGCTTTTTGAATAATTCTTTGAACATGTATAGAGTGCATTTGTAATGTGTGTCTCAGTTGAGGGTTTTTTGCATCACCCTCTCACATGTTTACGATAAGTGTGTTGCATAAGAACTAACCAATTAGACGATAGTTTGCAAGGCTGGCACAGAAACACATGCCCCATGAGAAAAGCCGACGTTTCTGGGTGGAAGGAGAAACAAACCTGCTTTTTTAAACATTATGAAAGACTGAAATTTTCTATCAATGAGGATAAATGACAGAAAACACCTCCCTATAATGCAGCAGCAGCACAAACTACACCCTCCAAAACAATTATGAAGTTGACTGAAGTCAGCACCACAAAATGAACATTATAACCTTCATGAGGGAGGATTCGCTGCATGACTGTTGTATTATTTTTGACCAGGTGTACCTAATAAACTGACTCCTGAGTGTACAGTGATGTAAAAAAAAAACATACAAGAGGAAATTCACTGCATCTGACAGTTTCCTTAGATAATGAAAACAAAAGGAGCTGAAAAATGCAAAAACACTTTTCATCGTCATCTAAATCAATTAACAGTTTTCTATAGAAATAACACATTAGCTACTTAAAAAAAAATCTTTTTCCATCAGCAAATCCTTAACATAAAGTTCTGCTGAAGCACTGAGGCCAAAACAAATCCCATTGTTTTCCTTGAAAGAAAATAAATCTAAAACAGTGAAAAATCTGGGTCTGTCTCATGTAATTTACATCACAAATATTCAGCAAAATAACTGCAATGTGAATATCTGAGGAGCCTGGGTGGAAGCCAAACTACATTAATTAAAATCAGATGTGTTGTAATTATGTTTCGGACAAAACAGCAAGCAGCTTGTTAAAAAGAAAACAGCTTCACGAAGCAGAATCACCGAGCAGCAGATGGAGGCTGATCACCGTCATTCTCATACAGCTGACAAACCACATTAACAACTGTTGGCTCTGACTTTGTGAACGTTTGGGGTGGGGGGGGGGTTGAAATATTTTCATCCAGTACCCAAACGGAGAAGGCTTCACCTCTCCACATGAGGCCAGGCTCATTAACACAGGTGTGTCCTCTCGCTGTGGGAACCTGCTCATTAGCAAACACACATACAGCTGGGGTCATGTTGAGACTCTAAACCCACAACATGCCAAAGTCCATCAGGAAAACTGTCATTTTAACACTGCTGTTGACAACATGATGTATTTTACCAGTGACTACCATGGGATCCAAACTTTGGACAGTGGACAAGTTAACTTCAACATTTTAGAGCCGATTTGACAAAGCTGCAACTTCACGATTAACAGAAATTAAACATTTCCTATACAACACTGGCTTGATTTAGGACTGTATGTATGCCGATTTGATTTCAACTCTATGAATACTCTAAACAGATCATTTACCATGATATCAATGTTGCAAATGGGCACCGCGTCCTTAAATTGCGGAATTCTTAAATAGAGTTTGGCAGGGAGTTCTTGTCACACCTATTTGCTGCATGCATGGGAGCAGCCATGAAACAAAACGGACTAAAATGGAAACAAACCTCATTAAAAGTGACATTATTTCACTAAGAGGTTAATTTTCGTCAACAATTCGTTTAAAAAAAAACCTCGGGAAACTTCCACACAAATGAGGGACAAAGGCACAAACTGAACTTTGGTCTCAAATTGCATACTGTATTCACCGCATTATAAAGCAAAAGTCGATGTTTTCAAACACTACATAACCAACTCTCTACTTTAACATAACATAATACACTCAATAGCACTAACTTCAATTTAAAAAACAACTTTTAAAAGTGTGTTTCCTTACCTAGCTAAATGCAGCCAGGTGGGCTGCAGCAACGGCGTGAACGACTTACAAAACCTCACATTTCATATTTAATAGTTGTTGCTTTGTGTATATAATGTATGCCGAATTAAAGAGGGAATCCAGCTGATTCGGAAAACATCATTACAATAAAGTAGGAAGTATGAAGTAGTGTGGAAAAGGAATTAAACTTTGAAACGAAAACTTTGCATGACAGAAAGCGGAGTGTTTGGGCTACAAACTGGGAAAACTGGGGGAAAAACTTTACTGGGACAAATAATATGAATGATACTATCATCCCTATCATGAGTGCACTCTTAATTAGCAAGTAAACTAACTTGGGGGGCCACAAGTTTGGTGTTTTGGAGCCTCGAACAAGCCTCCGGGTGAATGAATGGACTCACCTATGGAGACCAGCTTTATGTTCTCCTTGTCCAGGAACTCCAGAGCCACCGACACGTTTTCCAGCTTCATCTGCCTGAAGTTGGGCCTCGCGTGATACTTTCTGTACATCTTCTTGTGGCTGAGCACCTCCAACAGCGCGATGAGCCTCAGGCCGTCGCCCAAGTCCAGCTGCAGGTCCCCGATCCGCTTGTTGACGCACTTCAGGTGCTCGTTGATCCAGCGGGTGAAGGTGTTCTGCTGGATCTTCTTCCATGGAGCGTCCTCAGCCAAGTCCTTCTCTGTGGCCGGCATCTTTTACGGTTCTTCTGGTTCGCTATCGTCAACGCTTCTTGTTCGGACTGTGGTTAAAATGTGACAGAAAGTGGGGCTTTGTGTTCCCGCGGTGCGTCCTCGGAGCAGGCTGAAGGAGGTTTGAAGTTTTTCTGAACCGCACGGAGACTGGTTGGCTGCTGAGGCGTTCATGTGCTACTCTGAAAGCTCGGAATGCTCCGTTTCTTTAGTCCTGTCGAAGTTTGAACAACGCTGAGGCGTCAGCTGCGTTTTACCGCCCTCACTTGGATGAAAATTGTGACCTAAGAGTAAGAAAAAATACTTTAAAAACAAGTTTAAAAGAAAGCCAGGAAGCGAAAAGAAAAACTCAAGTTTCATGCAGAGCAAATAATTTGAATTTTAGTGTAACAATATTACAATTAAAGGTAAACGTAGATATTGGAAAGTAACGTTTTCAGAATATGAAAATGATCTGAACCTTTACTTTAAAATAACCTGAAAATGATGAAAACATTCTTAGATTATTTTCTTTATCATAGCTTTCTGTTGCTGTTGAGGAATGAGGGAAATTTTGAGCCATGAATGCAGCATCAGTCTGGTAACTCACTTTGACAAAGATCGTCTATGAGCAAAAACAAAACCCATGTTCCACCTTCTGGGGCTTTTTTCTTTATGTTGTGTTTTCATTCAGCTTTGGGGGTTTTATGTGAAAGAAGTGGAGTTATTAATTTAATAATTAAGAATTATAAGACCTTAGGAAAAACATTTGCAACAAAATTACACAATAGAATGAGAAGCTGTAGAAACAGTATCCTGATGGTTAAAGGTACAGCAACAAGGTGCTTTTTTGGACATAGTGTTATGAGGATGAACTTTTTTTTCTGCTTCACTGTTTATTAAAAGTTTCAGCTCGTAGGTTTTATCAGACCTTGATTGATCTGTTCAGTTATTTCCTATCAGTTTGGTTTGTTGCTCTCACCTTTGTACGAAAACAGATCAATAAACTTTGATCTGATCAGCTCTTCACAGTGTGTTAATCTTCCATATAATGACCAACTCTGACAGAGTTTGCCTTTGTTTGTTAGTTTTTAATCTGCTTGTTTACACAGAACAACCCAACCCTCCATGACAAGTCCCAACACACACACACACACACTTCTTCTGTGTTGATCCTGTAGTTCTGTGTGTTCAGGGTAAAACAGAAAAAAGTCTCGATACATCAAACTGCACGAGGAAAATGAGGAAAAACATGAAATGAACCTTTTGATTTGTACATATTGTTTCCTAAACCTGAGTCCATGAATCACAGTCTCATGTTTTTACAGGCGTCTGTGTCACCTCCACTCAGTGCAAGAAACTAAAATCTTCACATTATCCAACTTTTAAATCACAACTGAGACTTGCGCAGTAACACAGTATCGCAGTATCACACTTGAATCATATGAGGCTTCTTACTTCTTTAAAACGTCTTTAAATGACTCTTATTTTTTAAGTTAATCACTCAGGTTTAATATCTACTTTCCAGTACAGCTGAGAAATATCTGTGGAAGAGGAAAGGTTGGGAAAAAAGAAAATAAAAATACTCATGGTGAATAATTAAAAAAAAAACACTATTGTTGTCTCTAAGATACTGACTCAACATATTGACTTTTAAAGACAAAATTATAAGACAATAAATCAAAATTAGTAGATTAAAAAAACCTGACATTTGAATCACAGTTATGAGATACTAAGTCATTATTTTTACAAGTCAGTTAGTTACAAGTTTACATTTTGACTATTTAAGACTGAATTATGAGATACTGCATCAAGATTATGACTATAAATTTAAAAAAAATGAAAGATTTGAAAGGTTTAGGAGGTTAAAATATGACTTTAAAACTGGTTGAAACAGAAACACAATGTACAGAACATATTATCACTTTTTAAAGTTGATTTAAATGAAGTTGTTATCAAACTTGTTTATTTAAGCATCCTGCTGAGACCTGATGGATTTAATTTCAATATTCACCCTCTTTTAGTTCTGTTTTCAGTCAACGATCCTTGTTTCTATTTTTTTCTATTCAACATATCCTTGTTGTTATTCTATTAATACTTGTGTGACATTCCTGAGAAGTCAGGTTCAATTAATTATCGTTTTATTGGTGACAGATGTAAGTTCTTGTTGCATTTAGACGTCTAATCTCAAGTCTTTAAGCAGCTTTTTCTATTCTGTTTTCAGTCTTTCCATTTTTTTCCATCGAATAAATCCACCATTATTTATCGACTAGTTTCTAAACCTTTGTCACATTGATTAACAACATAAATCTTTTCTGAAAAGGTTTTTTTTTTTTCATTAGAGATCTTTGTGCCAAATGTTAATTCCTTCTACATGTTGCAACCGTCTCATAAAGATGACATCATGCTCCAGCTGGATGATTGATGGGAGTTTGTCGTGTGAAGACATTCAGCTTATACACACACACACACACACACACACACGTCCAGGCCTGTGTTTAATGGTTCAGTCTTTACTATCTTGTGTCTGTTTTACATCATGAAACATCTCCTCTCTGTGTTTTAATCAGTAGTAGATAATAACAAAGTACTCAAGTCATAAGGTATTTGTACTTTCCTTGAGTATCTCTATTTCTACTCCATTACAAATATTGCGCTTTTTATTCTACTACATTACGTGACACTCATGGTTACTGTTACTTTTCAGATTAATTCTTAACTAAGCACTTTAAAAAAAGAAAGTGTCTAGCTGTTGTCCTCCTTTTCTCATACCTTTATTTTGAAACGCTGACACCTGCACCTAAAGAATTACTTGTACACATTTACTAGAAGACTCCACTACTGCAGAACTACAGCAGAAATGTATATAATGCCATAATAGACAATCACGAGTTTCAACTCTCTACTTGTTGCCTTTATTTCAAAATAAAAGAGTTTAAAGAGAGTGGCAGCTGAAATTCACGACTGAACCTTCAACTATAGAAAAACCAAGATGAAAAATAAGATAAAATCAGGGCCTTGATGTGAAACCATTTTGGTTTGTCTGCAGTTCATTGTGAAGCTAAATGAAGACACTGAAAGCTGGTGTGGTGGGTCAGCTTGCTACAACTTTAATCCAAACATTGCTCTGCATATTCAACATCATCTTCATCATCATATTCCTCTACATAGCTCCCTCTCATATCTCTAAACAATTTTAACAAAATAAGTCTAGTAGCACATCATTCAATAACATTTTATTTTACAATTCTCTCTCTGTACTGTAGTGTTTTTCTCTTTAAACATCAGGAATATTTGTTCGTTGTCTTTTCTTTTTTTTCTCTTTTAAACACAGAGACAAGACAGAGTAACACGAATGATGACAAACGCTGCTCAAGAGTCCAGAGTGTGTGTGAACCGACATACACAAACACACACCAAACACACACACTAATACACACTTTGAAATAATTTAATGTCTGTTAAAAGGTCTGTTGGACTATGGAGAGGAGATGAAGCAGTGACATTTGTCACAGAAAAATATTCAAACACGTATAAAACAATCTTGATAATAAGGACCTTTTTCAGTTTCAGTTCAGACTTTTTATGAGCTGAAAATGAAAAAAATGAATCACTGCTTGATGTTTTCATGTCTATAGTGATGCTGTAAGGTTAATTATTCAGAAGAAATTAATGAAAAAATAATCTTGAAAACTGGAGGCAACTTTGTTATCCTTAGATGAAAAAAAATGCAGCTTGTCCTGAGGATGGTGCCAGAGGAAATAACCATGTTGTTCCCTTAATTAGAGGTTTATGTTCATGTCATATTAGATGGATGTAGACTCTGGAGAGATCCAGTTCTACAGATTTAGTTGTGTGAGGGTTAAAAATACTGTGCTCCGAAAATACAACACTGTACCTGTTACATCTGGGATTAAAGGATTTGAGGTGAAAGCACTGTATGGCGTCCAGGTTGACGCTCCTGTTTATTAAGCACCATTGAGTCGAATATCAAAGCTTGTTTTTTTTTTTTTAAATAAAAATATGAGTTTCCTGGTTGAAAGTATGTTCTGGATGTTCAAAAAGTGATCATTACAAAAACTCAGATTGGACATGAACAAAGCATTATCATTTGTATAGCGTCAAAGGTATTCTCTGGTAGACTTGGCTCTTTCTGTCAACACGTGGTAAAGCGATACATTCATGCTAAAGGTCTCAGGCTATAAAGGACACCATGGATGTATTGTACAAACTGGATACTGAATATAAAGATGGCACCTTTCACTTGACTAGAAATTTCTCTCAAAGCACATAAACCAAAAAAAGATTGTATTGTTACGTGCAGTACCATGAGTGACCACCGGGACAAATTGGCAGCAATGAGTTTTGGTCAGCAGCACTTAACATAAATAAGAACTCTGTCAACAGGTTAACTCTACATGGTATCTTAGAAGGTGTTATTGTATTAACAAGCTGCAAACAGTAACTTATCAACATGAGGACAGTTTATATACTAATAAGCCATCCTGCCATGAACTCAAGTAGATATTCTGACCAGATGGTGGCGCTAGATGAAAAGTAAGAAAACCAGCTACGTCAACAGGCTTCATCCTCAGGGAACCGTATTTCAACTTCAACATATTTCAGTCAAGTGTTTGAGCCAACAGACGAACATCAAAGACGCTAACGTGGCTAAAAATCATCATTCAGCTTGATGTGAATTATTGGGACGAAGCCACAATAATGATTTGACAAAATCTTGACTTAAGGTCCACTTACGAGATATTTTTGCAGCTTTTAACCTCCCAAATCACAGGTTCCACTGGCACGGACTTAGCTCAGTCATCATGCAGTTGGTTTATGACAACTGTGCTAACTACTCACGCTTCTGAAGGCCAGGAGTAGCAGCTGAAAGCTCCAGGAAAAAGCTGGTAAGACATTGCAGATTAAATAGGTACAGCTTCTCTCCACACTCAACACCGACAGACCTCTGACAGACAGATAAACTAAGTGTGTAGGCTTGTGTGTGTGTGTTCATCAGACAAAGTGTGTGTGCATGTGTCTGTCTGTGTGCATGTGTGGTTGTGTTTGCCCGCACACATACACAAACTGTGGTGTTAGTTAGTTACATCAGAGGCACTTTGACCCCCTTTATCTGTGCCCCCCCCCAAAATAAAAAAAAGCAAAGAAAATAAATCAGATTTTCATCTTTAATAATTTGGCTTCAAGTTTTAACCCCAACCCCAAAAACTCCCCGAAAAAAGGAAAAAAAAAACACAGAGAAAACACCATGTTAGACGTCCAACATGGCCGACTAAAACCAGACCAGAGCAGGGCTTCCTGAACCTGCCGCTGTCCAGCAGACTCAGGCACACGGCTGACTACAGTACCGAACGAGGTGAACTGATACCCTGGTTTTATCACTGTTTGTGCTTAAATATTATTTTAATCAAACACATTCGACACTGACAAGACAAGGAGATGAAAAAGGCTGAATTCAAATATTTAAAGTATACCGGCACCAAATATCAGCAGCTAAAATCCAAAAGTTATCACGTTGCTGTGAGAAAGCAACAGATGACTCGTACTTAAGAGACATTTTTAGGAGGAAAGTGAGAGGATTGAGCAGGTTTGAAGAATTAAATGAGTGAAATTAAAGCTGAATATGGAGGTGGTTCAAAGTCAAGAGAAACATGGGAAGATTCTGAATATTAAGAAATAACAGACCAGTCATTTCAGTGATATAACATGGATCAAGTTCCCCTGACTGCACTGAGGCTGCTGGAAAGCGTTGCACTGTGAATGCGTAATCATAGGTGGGTTGTCTGTTTGTATGTGTGGTGTGTGGAAGCTCGGCCCGGTGGAGAACGATTTGTTACCCAGAAATCAGCAGAGAGACAAAGAAACCAAAAAGCCCCACCACCACAGCTGAGAGAGAGCCGAGAATAAAAACGACAACAAAAACTCCCCGTCGCAGAAAAAAACAAAACACAAAAACAAAATAAACCAAAAAGCATGTGAATCCTCTGTAGAAACCACAACCTTTATATTCCCTCTACAATTATGTACAATTAGACTTTATACAAGTAAAGCAGTGATGCTCTCCTCACAGCGCTCTCTCTGTGTGTGTGTGTGTGTGTGTGTGTGTTTGTTTGTGTATCCTAAGTGGAGCTGCTCTTGGAGAGGTTGGGGTAGAGGACGGCTGCCGTCACGGCGACCATCACTGCGATGACCGGCATCCAGGGGCTCCAGCCGCTCTGTTCGAGAGAGAGAGGAGAGAGAGAGAGAGACGACAAAACACATAAAAACAGAGACAAAGAAGATCAAGTTAGTCTGACTGTTGGGTCCAAATGTTTTAACTTAAACTGGACCAAACCAGGAAAGAGAGAATAAACAGAAAGAGGAGAAGAAGGAAGATGAGGAAGAAGAGAGAGAAGAAGAGCAGACTGCAGGAAAAAAGAAATGCAAAACAACAGCCAAGAGTACAAAGCTGCTGAAGTCCCTACAGATGAAACTTGTTCTTTTTTGTTATTGGTTATTGGTTTGGTTATTGATCTATTTGAGAAAAGCTATTCAAAGTTTGAAAACTGTCAATCAAATTGTGTTCGCAGGCTACAGAACTGGACCTATGCCGCCTGAAAAGCAGGGTCTTGCCCTGTCTCCAGCCAGACTCTGGCGCTTTTAATTTATCAACAAAAAGCAGAGCAAGCACAGGACTTTCTGTAGATTTTAGCAATGACGATTCACTTCACTTTGAGTGGTCAGTAAGATGAGAAAATGCTTTATAGGTGCAGCTTATTTACCATTTATTTACTATTAAATCCACTTGCTGATTGCAAGATGGTAAAATGTGTTAAATTAGCTGCTGTTGGTCACCACTATGATTTTCCTCTGTGAGTCCATGCAGCCCTGATTATGCAGGATGACATCTCCAAAACTGTCAAATTAAAGGCTGTGGTCTTTTTTTGCTTAGAGAGATTAATAACTGACTGAAATCACCCTGTACCCTGTAAGTATCTATAACATGATAAGAGCTGGTTGAAATGCCTCAGTTCTTTCTTTCTTATCCCCTTTAGCAGAGGGTACACTGGACTTTCCTTAAGGAAAGGAAAGGAGCTACTTTAACTGGACAGTTTTGGTGATGTCGTCCTGCATAATCAGAGCTGAAAGTCTGAACGAGTCTGAGGCAATGAAGTAGCCTTTTCTAATTCTTCTATAAAACATTCTCCAATAACGTTTACTTTAACTCTATCAATCACTCATTAAGACGCACTCCAAAAAACAAGTCACTTTTGAGACATTTTGTTGGCAACAGATGACACGGTGTTAGAGCCTGTTGTTCTTTAATTTACACAGCTGATTATTCCTGTTGTTTCATTATACGAAGAAAGTTTATTAACCAAGTTCTTGTCATTTTGAGGCAGCTGTGTGCATCAAGCATGTGTAAACTGTGGTAGAGAACATATGTGTTTGTAGTAAACTGTCTTGTTTCCACAACTCAGGCACAAAATCAATAATTTAAATACTAAATAACACAAAATTAAAGAATAAATAATATTATCTTTTGGGACTTCAGGAGAGTTAGAGGAAAGGAGTAAAGACAAAATCAAACAGATGGTAAAATAAAGCACAGGCAGAGGCAGCAAAGTAAACAAGAGCTGAGGAGGTTACCTGAGTAGAAAAAACAGAAATGTTACAGACCAGTTTTCCCTCACAGCAAACGACTGGAGACACTAGTCAGACATTACTGAGCAAACAGACAAGCAGCAAACAACACAGAACAAACATGATGGACAGAATGATGAACGCTTTAAAAATGAAGAGACAAGCACTGATGGCTGGAGAATAAGAAAAAAAAAAAGATTGATGAGAGTCAGAGTAAGCAAAAGGCCAGACCTGTAAGCAGGTAAAATATAACTGAGATTAAACAGACTGGATGCAAGAAATGGAAGGAAAATTAAAAAATAAATAATAAAGTAACCACAAGCCCTGTTATACAGAAGAAGAAAATGTCGTATAAAATGAATAAAATATAGAATCAAAATAAAGCACCAATACCCTGAAAGTGAGAGGGAGCTGTGAAGAGACAATGAATGGATCAAGCACGTGGAGGAGTGTGTTAGTGTCTCTCTTTTATTAAGAGATGGTCAGATGTGACCATCTCTTAATAAAAGACTCTTGACTCTTTAAAGAGATACCTTTATCTTGAAAAATGCATCAGAGCAAAGCTCGTCACTGACAGGTTATTTACTCTATTTACAGTAATGTTCATTTTGATTCTGACACAGACCTGTTGGTGTTTAACTGCTGAGCTGTGGCAGCATTTTGCTTTTACTTAATACAAATTGCATCATTTATAACAACTAATACTAATATGAATTGTAGCAAATTTGTATTACTAGCTGCCCTTTCCAAAGGAAATAATCCAATTTAGAACTGCTTAGAGCCTCTAACATTTCTAACCTCAATGAATCATCTCTCACCCAATAATTAAAACTAATCTTTTTTTGACAGTAAGACATCTACAGACCCTGACAGGCTAAATTTGGGGCAAAAAGCTTACAGTTAAACTCTAATGATATCTATATTTTATTTATTGTCAACAAATCCCATGTGCAAAGCAATAGTGAACTGATTCTGATGAAGTCTGTGCATCCAAAGCCAGACATACCACCTTTTTTTGTGCCATGGAGCTCCTTTGTTGTCAAAAACAACAATGTTGTTTATTTTGAATCAATCCCACACACTCCAACCTGCTGCTGTAAAATCACTGGAGTACCAAGATGTGTATTAATCCACTAATGAAAATAGTCCACAAAAGATGCTCTATTGTTTTCTGTTTGAGTAAAGTCTGTTAGAAACCACAGTGACCATCTGTATTAGGAAGCTACTGAGTCTCTTTTAAACATGAAACTTTACATTTCTTTCATATTTATATTACTTTATTATTATTATATTTTGGTTTTCTCATGGCATTTGTTGATAATAACAGAAATAAATGATAATATCATCCTTATCATTTGAGCTTCTTTGATTTAGCCCCTTCAGTCTGCACAGATTATTATCCCTGACGACCTCAGCAAAGATCTCCAGCTGCTCATGTTTACCTACCAAACTTAAAGTTAACCACTATAGTTTTTCAAATAAAGCTGCTGCAATTTCTGGCATTCTGAGAGACATCAACCTTTCAGCTCAGCCACCCACAGGCAGTCATAGTTAGTTACCTGATCTACAGCAGCAAGCATTATATAAACAGCACAATGCTAACAAAGGCAGGCAGCTTTGTTCTGGTGGGAGCCTGAGGTCTAATGTTTCCTTGAGGGTGAAAACTGTCTGCAGGCACTGAAGAGACTGACGTATCCTTTTAAACGGAGGCGTCTGGTTAGTGCAAACCTGTCCCTTTAAAGAGCATGTTTCAGTGTTAACTGCATAAGAGCAGAAGCAGAGGAAAGTGTGACTGACAAGCAGACAGACAGTCAGACTGACCGAGCAGCAGACAAATGGACAGACATGCTTTAGTTAGAGCCGCTTAAACCAGAAGACAAAGACAGACCATGGTGATGATGAAGATGAGGCTCAGTCTTAAAGGGAAGAGCAGGAGGTGAGGAGAGAGTCCTGATGATCAGAATTCAGGGTTCGACTCTAACAGCCTCATTACCGTCATGTAACAGCAGTCTACACCATCATGTACAAAACGAAAATGTCATTATATTGTTAGCTTTTACCTGCAGCTGTTCTGTCTTTATCAATGTGTGTGCATCCAAACTGCAACTAGTAAATAATATTAAATTTTAACGTTGTGTAATGAACCTCAGTACTTTACTGATAATCTGATCAATTTTAGACTGTATTTTTTGTACAACATTTAACACTTTTTTTAAATTAAAAAAAGAATTTGATAGGAGATATTTTTCAGAGTAAGAAGATATTAGAAGACTAAATCTAGATAAAAGTCTTATTTAGGACCAAACAGTGCCTGCAAATGTCCTTTTCACACACTGTTGATGTTTGGAAACTAAACTGAAACTAAACTCTTGTGTTTTAAAACATCCAAAAGTGACTGGGGTAGAATTTGTGAAACTTGGAGGCACCGAGACAAATTTAGGCAGTGCACCTATAACAGATTAAAATCAAGGAAGGTCAGCATGGTTCATGTTTGGAAAGAAACATAATTTTTGCCCGAGGACAACCAGTGGTGGGTGGAAATGTCGATACTAAGACGTAAGTGATCTCAGGTGGTGGGTTCATTTCTGCTATGTCCTAAAGTTTTAAATTTCCCACTGAAACACAGGACCCTGAATTCATCACAGAGCAGGACAATGTTTTCACCTCAGTCAGCTTTCCTTCCACAGACGCTGGACAGATGGTGAGGCAAAAGAGACAGATATAAAAGACAGACTGATGTCATGTCGGTGTGTACCTTTCTACCACAACTGGCCGAAACACCAGTAGAGCAGAGCCAGGACAAGGCCCATGAATATGGCTTGGACAGGCTGCAATATGGATGGCTAGAGGGAGGGAGGGGGGAGAGGAGAGGGATAAGAAGAAATCAGCCAGCAAATCAACCAAAACCAACATGGAGGATGGAGCAGCTACAGCAGGGAGGGGGAGGGAGGGGAGGAACAGACAGAGAGAGAGAGAGAGAGAGAGAGAGAGAGAGAGAGAGAGAGAGAGAGAAAGAGAAAGAGAGAGAGAAAAAGAGAGAGAGAGAGAGAGAGGGGGGATTTGTAGGAGGACAGGTTTGTATCTAGACAGCCGTATCTATGAAGCAACACCGCCATTTCTACACATTCAACAGCCATATTCACAAAAAAAGAAAAAAAACCACAGAAGAAGAACGACCATCCGTCACCAGGCTCTTTTCAACAGCAACACGTTCCTGTTGGATTTCAGCTCATTAACTTTCTGCACCAGGACGTCTCAGAAACTGATCTCTACCAGCTGCTGTCTGACAGTGCGAACAGTCCACTGGCTTTTAAAGGCCAGTGTGAGATTTTACAAATCTGTTCTGATCTTTAATTATGATAATATTACAAAAATAGTAGCACAGGGATGGGTTCTGGTAGCTGGTTCCATTATGGATCCGGTTCCAAGTTGGTAAAATAACACAAGGATTGTTTAAGTTCTGCTGAGGATGTATCATTTTACTGAACCTTATAATAATATTTACTGACACTGTAGGTATCAGCAAAGAAAAGACTGAAAAAAGACTGTTTCCTATAAAGTGAAGTGCCAATACGTGACACATTGTTGACACCTGGTGAAGATAAAAAATGAACTTGAAGGATAATTCTGAGTCGCTACAACTTGGAGCTAATTTTCATAGCTTGGTCCATCATTTCTATCAGTAGCAAAGTAATTTCTAAGATCTCCAGACATCACCATAACAAAGTCTAACAGGACAGAAAAGCATCCGTTGCATCACATTTACTGTCCAGGTCAGCATTTTCTGGCTACTGCACCCTGATACTTAAGCATCCTCCTGTATGATGAGGCTTCAGTTCAGCTCAAGATACTTCATTTTTCCCTCATTGGGCAGTTCAAAGCAGTGAGTGCTCATAATTATTGATAGTAATGATGGACAAACCTGTGAAAATAAGACCAAGGTTGTAATAAACAGGAATTATCCTTTAAAAATGTCAGTAAAAAAAGTTGTTGATCTAGTCCTGTGAATCTAGATCAGGACACTTATTCTGAAAAGCTCTGGGAAAACAAAACAAACATCTGCTGTCACATCAAGAGAGAACTGAGGAGCAGGAGGAAGAAGAGCTGAAGACAGGTAGATGAAAGAGGAGGAGAGGAAGAAGAGGAAGAGGGGGTAACAGGAGGAGGAGGAGGCTGCTCTGCCTCGCTGTCATCATCTGATATTTCTGATTCATGTTTCCTGGAGTTTTCACGGAGGCAGAGACAAACTAACAGCTGTTATTCATCAGCTTAGGATGAAAAGGCAGGAGAGATAATAATGTGACATCAGCTGGAAGAGCTGGGGGGTGTAATGATGATTATTTCATAACTTGCTTTCACCTCCACCACCATCAGTCCTTTATGTTATCTGGCAGGACTGAAGGCCTGATTATAGTTCACACTGGTGGATGAGACTTTTCTTTTCTGTCTAGAGTTAGAAAGTAAGCAGTGAGGGGGGAGGCTGTGAACTGGATCTGGGTGGGTTACGGCGAGCAAGTCCCAAGACTGCCAGAGTGTCCATAAGCAAATAAAAAACACAAACTGTGGGGGAAAAAAACATCAAGAAAATAAAAACATCTGGATTTAAAGCTGAACAAACACAAAAATAAAAGGTTACAACACAAACAGTCCATTATAGTCTTTGGTCTTAAAAAGGAATGTGTGTATATGTGTGTGGGTATGTGTGTGTGTGTGTGTATGTGCACTCACAGAGCTGGTCTTGTCCTGCAGCAGCTTCAGACTGCTCCTGCACTGCTCCAGCTCCTGGTGGATGTTCAGCTTCTCCTGTTCTGTTCGCTCATAACGCTGACGGAGGTCCAACAGCTGGGACTGTGTGTCTTCATACTGTGAACACACACAAACAGGCGTCACATCATTTCTATAAGTTGTCATTTATATGTAAAGATGTGACTTCACAACTTTTAGGGATTGTGTACCTCTCTCTGCAGTGTGTGTGTGCGGGCCTGGGCTTGGTCCAGCTGGCTCTTCAGCCTGCTTGCGTCCTGCAGATGCTGGTTCTCCAGAGAACCTAGTTTGTCCTGCAGAACCTCCTCCCTCTTCTCCAGAGACTCCAGACTGCTGCTGAGGACCAGACTCTGCTCCCTGGTGCTGCACACAAACACAAACACCACAAACAGGTCCAAACATTAAATCAACCAGTCCCCACCAGAAAAATAACCTGGTTTAGAACCAAGTCAAATAAAAATTAAGCTTAATTTCCAAACGACCTACGACTGTCTCCCCCTTATCTTCTCAGGCAGCCCTTTCCCCTCGAGTTCTGCACTGCTTTGACAACTGACCATTATTCATCTTTCAAAAACGAATAATCTAATACCAACGCCTTTCACGTTTCAACAAATAATTTCTCAGTCATCCGGGTCATAGTAGTCTATGAGTGCTAGAGCTGAAGGCACCTAGACTTCTTTCAGTTTCTCAATAACTGGATCTAAAGAAAGCTAAAACTTTGTGACCGCCATTTTCCTAAATGTTTGCATGGATCCAACATAGGCTTGTGAAAAGACATAGTTCACCACTGTAGCAGTTGTGGTTGACGCTAGTGTTGCTGGGAGAGCAGAGACGTATACACTAGCCCAGAATTAGCGCCTGTGTTCACATGGGTGGAAAGGGACTGTGTGTGCACTTTACATAACTGCAATATCGACTTTACCACACATTTTCACATTAACAGAATAAATGACGTCACGTCAGTAATGAAACATATGAGGACACTGAGAAGGTTTCAGCTCCAGCTGTTCACTCTCACTGATCTCATCTGTCTTAAACATTTATTGTGATCTGTGGTATCATGTGACTAATGGCCGAATTTCATTTATTGACAGTAAAGATTTTGATTTGATGGGACATTTTGTTGGACCAGAGGACGCCTCCCCTCAGTGACTGACGTCACAGGGAAATTCTTTCTGATGCAGCTCTCATTATCTGCTTACAGAGGCACATGTGATACAATAATGTTTCAATCAGGTTGGAACAAAAGTGCCCTCTGCTCTCTTTGCCCTTTGACCTCATCTCCGACTGAGCATTTAAAGACTAAGATTAAGGAAACTGTTTCTGGTTGTGCAGTATCTCAGCAGGGACAGGACAGCGAGCTGGAGCAGACAGACCTCCTGACATCTGCAATTTTAATTGGGTAGTGAGTCACAAATATTCATGAAAAGTGCTGCCCTCAGTTTATTGGAAAATGCAGCTGAAGGTCAGATAAAATCCTGCTGAGCTCTCAGCCCTGATGAGACCATGAGGTGCTGTTTCCTCTCCACAGAGAACAGACCGGTTCAGTCAGCTGTCAGTCACTGGCTGTCCCCTCGTCATCCTTGTCCTGAATCAGCTGGACGGCATGGTTCCTCCTGTCAGTCTCATCCTCGGTCCATCCTTTACTGCTGACTCCAAACTCTGAACCCGCCAGGATCTGAGGACTTGGCAGCGGCTGATGTTTGCAGTCCTGATCCAGAATTAATCAGCTCGATCACGGCTGTCACACAGACTTTTAGGTCCAGGTTTAATGTCCGCCCTCACAGTTTGACACGCATTCCTGATACGTTCTGGGCTGACCCTCAGCTTTACATTCAGTTAAGAGTTTGGGGACTTTTCAATATTGAGTTTTAGTTTGAAATGTATTAAATTCATTTATTATTATCCACTATAATTTTTTTTATTATAGCAACATTTTTCCTTTTAAAGAACCTAAATCACGTCATTGAAATGTTTAGAAATCTCTGTAATTCTGTCGAGAAGAGCAACTTCTAGGTATAGGAATTTAATTTGTGGTAAAATCGACACCTGCAGTACAGAGTGTTACTGTATGAGTGTGTCTGACTGTATAAGCAGCCATGTTCCTGTGATGTTTGAAGCTTCAGAAAATGTTAGCAAACACCTGGCAAGAAAGTAAGGACAGTTTATTTTACCTTAACCTGTGGGAACTGTGGAGGTTTTTCTGATAAACTGATTGAAAACAACTGCAGTTATCATAAATGTAGATTGGTGATACGGACTTTCAAAGTCCTCAGATTGATGGGACTGTTGATGCTGCACAACTTTTTGACTTGTAATCAGGAATCTAAAAATCAATGTGATTACAAACTACATGACTGATCAGTGACAGGGGGTCACAAATTACAAGATCTTTCAACTAGGAGAAATGCCCAGCGAGTCTGTCTGGTCTCCAAATTACATTTTGTATGGAACACACACAAGAATGATGTTGTACACCTCCTCCAGCAGGTTTCCCTTCAGCCCATGTTTTGCACTCTCATCGGCTGTACCTCGCCACTCATCGCCTGTCACAACACTTTTTACACTACAGGATTTCAACTCTCCAACAGGTCCAGATATTTAACCTGCTTGATTATCTGTTTGGCATCTGCGATGCACTGGAAACTCTCAGATCATGTCTTCAAGCAGATAGCAATTGAGTACGATTTGCTTCTGATCTGATTCTTCTGGACCTTTTGTCTAGTGGAAAATCAGGGTTAAAATTGTGTTGTGTGAACTTTCATAACTGGTTCTGTGTGGCAGGTGGCCTAGATAATGTATAACCTTGGTAAATAATCTTCTAGACTTTGGAAAATTCAACTAAACCCTTTAAAATCTGCTAGAAAAAATACTGCCTGCTGTTAAGGGAAATATTTACATTAAACATTGTTGACTTAAGCTTTATGTATCTGTGTACCTGCTGAGCTCAGCCTCCAGGCGGTGCAGTTTGTCCATGAGAGCTTTCCGTTCAGCTCTCAGGCCATCACAGTCCTGCTGCAAACTCACACACCGCTGCTGCAACGCTACACACTCCACTAAAGAGAGGGAGGGGGCATACAGTTGTAATTAGTATCTCATTCATTCATAGACACATAAATACAGATGATACACACATCACAGAGTCTGCTCACCCTGTAACTGGTTGGCAGTGTTCTGCTGTTGTTGCTGCTGTGTGAAGGCCTCCTGCAGCCGGCTGATCTCCTCTTCGTATTTGGCGGCCGTGTTCCTCCAGTGCTCCAGCTCAGAGCGCACGCTGCCCAGGTCGGCCTGCAGGGCGGCGATTTCACGCTCCCGCTCCGCCGTGGCTGCCTCCATAGCGTGACGCAGGACGAGAATCTGACAGCAGAAACACAAGAGATGGGGAGGTCAGTGATATGATATACTGTGTTACTGGGGTTTACAACACAATGGTCAGGGAGTCAAACTCTTGAGAACCAAGAGGGGAGTCAAGGAGAATCAGAAGGGGTTAAGAGGATCAGTCATCGTACAGAGTCAGGATGAGTCAAGGAGGAGTCGGAGAGGAGTAGGGAGCAGTCACAGAAGAGTAGGGAGGAATCAGAGGAGAAGGGAGGTATCAGAAGGAGTCTGGAGGACTCAGAGGGACTTAGGAAGAGTCAAAGGGAGTCAGGAGAAGTTATTTGGAGTCAGCAGAAGTCAGAAGGGAGCTGGGATGAGTTAGAGTCAGCAGAAGTTAAGGGGAGTCAATAGGAGTGTGAGCAGGAATCAAAAGGGATTCAGGAAGGAGTAGGAAGAAGTCATAGTGGTGTTGGAAGGAGTCACATGGAGTCAGAAGGAATCAAGGTTGGATGAAGTCTGGAGGAGTTGTGAGTCAGAGGGGGGAATAGGCAGGTGTGGTGGTGAGGCTGAGTGGTACCTCCTCCTGGGCAGAGTAGAGCTCCTCTCTGGTGCTGCAGATGGTGCTCTCCCTCTGCTCCCTCAGTGCCTCCATGTCAGCCTGCAGCTTCCCGAGCTGAGCTAAACACACACGCAGAAACACACAGGAAGTGAGGAGGGAGCACAGCAGAGCATGATGGCGTGCGTGTTCGTGTGTGTGTGTACTTACTCTGCAGGTACTGGATCTGTTTGGTTGACTCCTCAGTCAGATGAGAGTTACTCCTCCTCTCCTCCTCCAGCAGAGCTACAGACAGACACAGAGAATCACATATTAGTGGACACTGACTAGAGCCATGAATTACAGTCACAGCTCCTGTATTGGGATTATCCTCATCCTGTTTGTTACCTTGTAGCTCCAGACATTTCTGCTTGCCGGTGTTGGCTAATTCCTGGGCCTCCAGGAGCTCTCTGTGGAGATGGTGGATGACCTGCTCCGTGTCTCCAGGCTCTAGACCGGCCCGATGCAACTCAGCTACAAACAGAGTGATTTAACATCAATGAAAAATTCTTCACACATTTAACAGCTCTGTCAAAGAATAAAATCTTTTGAAGCTACTGCAGCCACCACAGTGACTGAACAGCGCCCTCTAATGGCTCATAACCTTGGTTTATGGGTTAATGGTCTGTTAGAGAGCAGGACTACAAAGCAGGGATGAGCTGCCATGGTTACCTTTGAGCAGAGCTACTCTGTTCTGTGGTTCATTCAGCTCCTGGTCGTCCATGTTGCCGTCTGAAAACACACAGTTAAAAGTCATGTTGCGGTGTTGATATTTCTTTCTCATGTGTTTCCTAATCAGAACTAAATTAATGAAGGATTTCAAAAAATAAAGCAAGCAGTAAAGCAAGCAGATATAACAATAAAATTATTACACGATAAATAGTTGGAGACAATAAATAAAGTAATCTCTAAAAGCTGAAAGAAAAAATAAAAAGACACATATGCTGCCTGGTCCAACAAACTGAATTGGTGCAGCAACTGATGATTTATGTACTATTTAAAAAAACTATCAATAAAACTCAAAAATCAAATAAAGTCTAAATGTGTGTTTTACTTCTGAGATTATTTAGAACCTGTTCCATAATGAATTTATCACAGAGTAGATGTTCTATGTTTGACAGGCGCAGAATGATGATTTTTAGTAAACGCTTTCCCCTTTAAGACTAAACAATGTTAAAAGTTCTTAAAAGTCAACAGTAGCTCAACCTGAAAAAAAACAATACTTCAATATAAATACTGAAAACGTGACTGTGTGTGTTTTACTGACCTGACGTGTCGTCACTGCTGCGATCTTTGCTAGGACTCAGAGTGTCTGACATGTCTGACTCTTTGGCATCCATCTGATTCCCTGTGGACACAGACAGACACACACAGATACACACACAGAGGGGTTAGCCACTGGGGAACAGAAAAGGTCAGACAAACCATTTACATGTTCACGGTAACAACTAAGAAATAAATTGCAGGAAATAAAATTAAGGATTTTTTTTAAATAACAAGGCACACAAACATTAATAAACAGGCTGATACACACAAACATTACATGTGCTTATATGTGTGTAACCACACGTGTGTGTGTAGTGCACTGACTGGAGTTATTGTTGTGAATGAGGCACAGCAGGGGTCAGGTGCTGAAACAGGAACAACAGCAGCAGCAGTTTGAGGCAGCTTTATTCACTGTGTATGTGTGTGTGTGTGTGTGTGTGTGTGTGTGTGTGTGGTGTGTGTGTGTGTGTGTGTACTGAACATCTGTCTTTCTGGATACAATTAGAGTTTTAGACATTGATAGTGAGGACATTTGTCTGTTCCCCACTTCTTTAAAAGACTGTTTGAAGGTTTAGACTTGATTTTAGGGTTGAAGTTAGAAACAAGGGTTAGATGTGTCAGTGGTGGCTAAGGTCAAAGGTCATTGTTTAAAACAGGGTCCTCAGAAGTATAGAAAAATCACACATTTCAGGTCTGTTGAAGCCCTCACACATGGCTGCTGCTGCTGTGCCTGAGCATTGTGTGTGTATCCACAGAGAATCCAAAGGATGACAAACAGTCAGAGCTCTCACAATGGCAAAGGTCAAAGGTCACTATAGAAGGATTTCCCCTTGTCAACAGATTTACCCTTTTGTGAGTACTTCTCCAGAAAAAGAAAAGTCAATCTATGAAAATGAAAATTCTGCAATCGCAATACAAGATTGTGGATGTTTGTATCATGGTTTCAGGATTGTTACACCCCTGTCAGACATGGCTCAAATCAATATTTAACAGCTGAGACAAGAACAGTGTAAAGCTGTATTTATACTTTTGCATTAAGGGGGAAGCTACACCCTACAATACACCCACTTAGTGTTGTGATGGTGAAAGCAAAATGATAAATCCTATATATCTTTATATCTAAACCTCTTGTGTTTCTGCTTAAGCCCGTGAGTGTGTACTTGTCCTTTACCTTTGAGTCGATCAGGACTGGCCAGGATGTCGTCTTCTGCAGTCTGGTTGTTCTGTAGGTGGGCGTCCATCACTTCTACAAACAAACAAACACACACATATATAAACATATCTGTCAGTTATGATAGAATATAAATCAATTTAAAGTGATAAAACAGCTTCTTATCTTCAAGATTTATAGACTGACTCAGACATAAAGGAAAAGTATCGCTGAGTACTTTTTACTTGCTTGAGCTCTTACCATCAAAGTTGGCCAGTTTGTGGATTGAAGAACTTACAGTCTCCTTCAGCTGTTTGACGGCTGCAGAGAGGAAAAAAAAGAAATCCAGGGGAATCAGTGATTAAAATCAGCTTGAATTTGTTGGAAAATACAGAGTTTGAACTTGAATCTTGTCTCAAACTCTGCAGATATCAACTTTGCATCCTTATAGTGAACCAACCAGCAGTCATACAGGCATTTACACTGACTGGATTAGTGGTTGGTTAATACAGATGTTAAGAGTAGAAACTAATGTTTCACCTCAGCTACAGAAGTTGTTCAAGTAAGTGAGGTTATGCTCTTTTTTTGCCAAGTCAGATGATGTGGTTGTATTATACAGTTACTGTGGACCTTAAAGTTGTGTAGTTACTCTTCTCTGCAGGGGCATCAGATGAAAAAAAACTAAAACATATTAAATAGACTATTATACTAGATTAATCCAGGATATAGACTGAAATAAACAGACCATTGGTATCTCTCTTATACACAAACATTGTGATATATGTCAAGGATTTTACTTTTTACTTTTTTTTTTTTTTTTTTACTTTTTCACTTTTGTACAGCACTTTCCAATAAACCCATATGTCACTATAACCAGTAAAACCCACTACAGCCTGAAATAAGATCAACTAAAGTAACTTTTCAACAACATTTAGCCAGGCATAGATGTCCTCCTCTGCTGGGCTGTACTAACATCAGCTGCTCTGACAATAAATTTCAAAACCCACGAGCCTCAACTCATCCTTCTGATCCATATAAAGCCATACCTTCCGTATATAAGCATATTTTTCCTAAAGAAACATACATGATTTAATCTGTTGCTTTACTGTTTCCACTCTCAGTCAAACTGCGTTCAGTCACAGCACATAAATCAGCCAGTACATTCACTTTTAAAATGTCCACCTCCAAGACTCCTACATTACCCACCGCAGTCAGCCATAACAGAAACAAGTGGGACTGTAAATAACAATTATGTTCATAATTGATTTATCTGCAGATTATTTTTTTCAATTGATCACCTGCTCTATAAAACATCAGGAGACAATTAACATAATAAAATGTCTTGTTTTGTCTGACTGAGTGTCCAAAACCCAAAGATACTCAATGTAAAAGAAAAGCAGCAAAATCTCACTTTCAAGAATCATATTAAAATTATTTATCAATTTTCAAAATAAATGCTGATTAATTTTCTGTCAATCAGTGATTTAATCTAACTGCCAATAATGTTAAAGACCAACAACACATCTACGTAGCCAACGGCTGATGACGAATGACACTGTAGCCAACAAAAAAATGAAGTGATAACAGTTCAACATCAAATGATGTTTCGTGGGCAGTAAAGGGATGTTTCCAAAGATAAGATCAGGTATGATCAGTTGGTTTGGGTTTATATTATTTATTAGAAAAGTTGCTAAAAAAATTCTCCCCAGGCAAATGCAACCAGAGGCAAAGAAAGAGCGAAAAGAGAAAGACAACAACAGAAACACAAGAAGAGAGAAATGAGGAGGTTAGTGAACTAATCCAGTGAAAAGCTACAAAGGCAGCATGCAGAGAAAAAAAAAAGATGTGATTTGCTAAAGAAGACAAAGAGAGGAAAAGGAGCGTGAGTGATTTTTGAGAAGCTGAGAACCAACAAGTCAGCCAAAGGCGCAAACCACAACACACAACTAAAATGACCAAACAACACTAAAACCTGCAACTACCAAACAAGAACTGAAGCAACAAACAAAAATCCAAATCTAACATGGACATACAGGTCTGTCTGTTTAAAGGGTTAGTTCACTCAAACCACAACAAAATGAGCATTACTATTGAGTTCACAAACTTAAACACATAGCCTCCAGTTCAAACTGTTTACAGTGAGGACTGAATAGTGAGGACATGGGTTTCTGGGGTAAGATGCTTGTTAATATATGGAGTAAGGATTAAAAATAAGAACATTAAATTTACCTTTATTTTTCATTATTTCATTGGCATGTAATTCACAAAAGATAATTTCTTGCTCATGTTTTCACTGGTTGATGTTTTTATTGTTAGATTTAGTGGAACCTCTGTTGTTTTGCATTTAAAATGGACCACATCTCATTTGTCAATGTGTGGCTGCATTACAGTGGTATTAGTTTATCTGTTTGTCTTTGGGGTTGTTTGTTTGGTTTGGTGCATTAAAGTGCTTTTTGTATACATCTGTATATATTCATAGAAGAGTTAAATCTAATCCATATCATTGCCATAGCAACTGATCAGAACTCTAAAAAAGAATCAGTCTTTAATGTGATTATGATGATGATTCTAGATGATCTCTGTATGTTGGAACATTCTAGAACTATCTTCTCTGAACCCCCAAAGAAGTTAAGTTTCTCTCACTTAGTGTCTACGTTCAGTACTGACAAGTCTTCAACAGCCACTGTTTGAATACCGCCAACAACTGACCTACACCTGTACAACACCACCCACGACGACTACGCAACAATCTTCTTTTCCATCAGCCGATATGGAAAGACGATATAACTTGAGACCAAGGGTAAGGTTTTCTCTTTGAGCTGCAGGTGGATGCTGGGGGTGGTGGTGGTGGGGCTGTGTATATGTTAGATGATTGTGGAGAATGAGGCTACATTTACTTAAAGTAACTGAGTTCTTGTAAAACACTTGTATGTTAATGTCTTCAGGTATCTGGGAGAGTGCAGACCAGCAGCACTATCCAGTTATCCAGCTACAGTCATAATGTGCCTTCAGCAGGAACGCCTCCCAGCTCAGACACCCGCTGCCTGAGGCAAGCCCTCCTCTCAGCTGAGGAGCACAACATGGAGCTGGCCATTGAAAACGCTGCTCTGAAGCAGCAGCTTAGCAGCCGCACGGACCAGACGCTGCAAAAAGAGCTCCATGCAGCCAAATTAGAGCTGCAGACGGCTCTAGAGGCTGCGAAAGAGACCCAGGATCTTCTCAAGAAGAAGGAGGGGTTGATCCTGGAGAACCACAGGGAGCTCTCATCACTCCGAGAGACCCTTAAAGATCAGACCGAGGAGCTTCACCTCAGTTCAACTCAGCTCTGCCTCAAGAACAAACAACTAAATGAGGCCTTGACAAGGTGCAGCAGTCTGGAGGAGAAGCTGAGGGAGGAGTTTGTCGAGAGAGAGAAGAAGGAGATGAAACTGTCTTCCCTCCAAGAGAGCCTCATCACCCAGAAGGAGGAGACAGACCTCTGGGTGAACAAATACAAGGAGGTAAAGACAGCCCTAGAGGAGGAGACCCAGCGCAGCGCTGACCTTCAGTGTCAGGGGCAGCTGACCCTGAAAGAGATCAGCTCCATCAGGGGTGAGATCCAAGCTCGCACTGAGGAGAATCAGATCCTCTCAACGACGCTGGGCCTCAGAGAGAACGAGCTGAACCAGAGCATCAGCAGGTACGACGCCCTGGAAGAGCAGCACAACAAGGAGCTTCTCCTGAGACAGAGCCTGGAGAGGGAACTGTCTTCCCTTAGACAGAGCCTCATCACCCAGAGAGAGGAGACAGACCTCTGGGTGAACAAATACAAGGAGGTAAAGACCGCCCTAGAGGAGGAGACCCAGCGCAGTGCTGACCTGGAGCAGTGTCACAGGGAGCTGATGCTGGAAGTGAAAACTCGCACTGAGGAGAACCAGGTCCTTTCATCCACCCTGACCCTCAGGAGAGAAGAACTGAGGGGGACCATCAGGAAGCACCATGCTCTGGAAGAAGACTGCAAGAAGCAGCTTGTGGAGAGGCAGCAGAGCTGGGAGAGGAGGCTGCAGGAGGTGCAGAGGTTGTGGGCTGAGAAGGAGGATGCCCTGGCAAAGCAGGTCTGCAAAGCAGAGGAGGAGGTCAAGTCCCTGATTATACAAAACATCCAGCTACAGGTGTGCTGCTGCCTCACCTTTCAGATGTTTCTTTGGCTCTTTGGATTAGAGTAGCTTGTTTCAGAATTAGTCTTTCAACGTTAAATATACTGTCTGTTTCTTTCCAGGAACTTGCACTAAGAAGAAGAAGAAGAAGACAAGAGGTTCCTGGAGGAAGAGGAGCAAGAAGAGCAGCAGCTTGGAGGAGGAGGCTCCAGACTCTTCAGCTCAAGATGAAGACGCTGATAAGATGGAGAAGAAAGAAAAGAAGGAGAGAAAGCGTGGCTTCTGGAGAAGAAAGAAGTCAAAATGCAGCAGCAAGGAAGAAGAGCCTCACACTGAGGATGGACAAGAAGAGGAGGTGCAGGAGAAAAGAGGGTTCTGGAGGTGGACCAGCAGAAAGAGGAGGAGTAACAGGGGAGATGGAGAGACCTGCTGCAGACAAACAGCAGTGATCTCTCCATCCTCCATCCACCACCCCCCCACCCCCACCTTCCTCTTCCATCCCTCCCCCTTCCTTCCTCCCTCCCTCTACACCTCTCCTTCTCTCATCCTCCTACTCCCCACCCTTTCTCTCTCTCCACGACCCACCCTCTCTTTTTCCCCCATTCCTCTCCTCTCTCTCTCCCTACCCCCTCTATCCCTCTCTCTCACCCCGACCGGTCGAGGCAGACGACCGCCCACCATGAGTCAGGTTCTGTTCAAGGTTTCTTCCTGTTAAAAGGGAGTTTTTCCTTGCCGCTGTTGCCACTGGCTTGCTCATGGGGGAACTGTTGGGTCTCTCCAAACAACACTGACTACAGTCTAGACCTGCTCTGATCCAATACTTGATTTGACTGATTAATACTTTGCCTTTAAATAAATGAATAAAATTGGCTCTAACTCCATCTTCAGTTGATCTGGTTTCATTGCAGATTCATCACATCACCACCAACATGGAGGTCCAGCCTCTTCTGGCTGTGGGTCATAATATACAGTTCACTCTGGACACCACTCACTCACCACCCCACACCACAAGACTTTAAAGATGGTGTTTTATGGAACCTGTATTACCACGTCACAGTAGACGCAAATGGAAACCTTTAAAGTCAATGTAAAGCAGTAACACTAATGCGAGTTTCACTCCACAGGAAAATGTATAAAATTAGGTTTCAAAATCATGAAAAAAAAAGAAGCTCTCTCTGCTCTGAGACGCTGTGGGCATGTGCACTGAAGGCGCTGAAACCATGCTCAATCTTAACGCTGTAGCACAGTGACACTGTTACTAGCAGCATTAAAGTTGTACAGGCATTCATGTTTGAGCCACCAGTGTTTTCCTTATTGTAAACTAAATTCCAATTTAAATGTAAAAATAAAACCTCTCATGCAGTTATCGTCTTATTCTGCAGACTACAGTGCAAAAGAAGTGATAACTTATTGGCCGTAATATAAGGCCGTATTTTTCCCCTGGTACAATTACGTACATTACGACAGATATTCTTTTTGAATCAAGCGAGTACTAGTGTAACTACAGTATTGCGTATTGTATCATCAGGTTTAATCACAGCAAGAAACTAAGCAACAACTTGCTCCATCAAAGGTGGTTTCCCTGTAACAGGAATATCAGATAGTACAAAGCCACGTTTCCACCAGGAAAAGAACAACACGTTAGACTCTACGGCCATACTAGCAGCTCTGTGAGGCTGTATTTAGGCAGAGCTGTGTTTTCAATTAAATGCTAACATCAGCATGGTAACATGCTCACAGTGACAATGTTAAGCAGGTATAATGATTACTATGTTCACCATCTTAGTTTAGTGTGTTAGCGTGCTAATAAGCACTAAAGACAAAGTATAACCAGGGATGATAGAAATGTTATTAGTTTTGGTTGTAAAGCATATAATGGACAAACTAAAATTTTGATTTGATGATAGCATATCATGGAAAGTTAAGGGAACTCCAAAGTTATTACAATTCAACCTAAGGACGTGAATATCTGAACAAAATTTTATGATAATTCACCCAAAACCAAAAATGTGAACTTCAAGGAGGTGCTAATAGAGAGATATTTGGATATTACTGTCTGAACTGTCTCAATCCATCCTGGAGATGTTGACATATTACACAGGATATATGAAAACTCTGACTTGTGGTGCTGCAGGAAAAGCCAGGGGATCACCAAAATGATAAAGATCCATCCTCTGGAACCCATGAATATCTGTCCAGAAAATCATGGCAATCCATCTAATTGCTGTATATTGTATTAGATCCATGCTGCTAGCGTGGTTAAAAATAGATTCAAATACTCACAGTAAGTCAAAATGATTAGACACTAAAACAAATCATTACATAGTGAGTGTTATCATTCGTACTTTTCCCCTGGCTTCAATAGTCTTCTGTAGTTACTGTAAACAATAAAATGAATACAGACAATATGTGAGTTTCTGTATGTGTGAATGTGTGGCCGCGTACAGCAGGAATGGATGTTTGTACTCACGCGGACACTCAATCAACTGTTGGATTCTAGTCGAGTCTCCTCCGCTGTTGTTAACGTGACAGTTGTCTGATAGAAACACAGAGAACTGACGTTACTATGACGACTATCAGAGCAGAGTTGGGTATTTATCTTTTAGAGGGATAACTGATTCTGCTTATTAATGCCAGATCTGACTGAATCCTGTAGCTGAAGCACATTGAGTGGCTGACAATCGTCCTTTCTGGAATGATTTTTGGTAAAATAAATACATTAATATTAGGTTCAATGTCGCCACTTGTTTTCATCCAAACTACAGGAAATGCTTCACCGTAAATGGACTTCCTCCCTGTATGAGATTATATTTCACTGTTTCACTACTCACAAGCACTAACGTGTACCGAAGAGCAGAGGGTCAACATCCTACTTTCTGGCATTGATAAACCGAATCAAAAAATATATTTCTTAATGAGGACTCGGTTTGTATAGATTTGGAAATGGTTCAGATCCAGAATTGGTTCTAAAATACCCAACTCAGTATTAGAGAGGACGAGATAAAGGAGCCGCAGACAAAAATGCCAGAGAAAAGACAGACAGGTACAACCAGGCAGGAAGCATGACACAGCTATCGAGTTACAGAGAGACTGATAACTACACAGACAGATAGATGTTCGATAAACAAACGGACAGGGCAGAAATCAAAGCCAGACACGGCAGGTATTAGATTAAAAAAAAAGGTTTGACACAGATACCACAGCACTGTAACAACAGACAGGATGTGGACAGGTGGAGAGCAGACAGACAGCCGAGTTCAGTTCAACAGATTACCAACAAAATATGGAATTAACCAGCCCAACTAAGCTACACTATGGCCTCATGAAAACATTAAACCATCTCATTATCCTCAATCCTGAATCAGAGCACAGATTCACATCTCCACAAACTAAAACATGAGCATTTTAACAGATCAGATTTCAGAAATGTTCAAGAAATCTGCTCCACACAAGATGTGATCGAAAACAAATAATCAAATTCAGATGTCTCTCAACTAAACTTCAAGTGGGCCAAAACTTTCACTTAAGTGCTTTTACTGCCACCTAATGTTATATATGCAGAAAATGGCCAGGAGTTTTAGATCAAACAAAGGCTCAGCCTCTTTATCAGCCACATTACACAAATTAACAACATTAGAAAACAATATTTAGACTAAAATCACCTCTGATAAGCACCTTAATATCTTTTTATCAGGCCATTTAAAAACAAAAACAAACCAAATCAAAAAAAGTAAAATGACTAGGTATATATGTATGTACGACTACCATGACATATTAGCTGCCTAATCCAAACTTAAAATACAATCAAATTTTTAGAGAAAAGGAATATTTACTTGGCTCAAAACATAATCATGCATTTCTCATGAACTTAACTTTGAAAATATGGAAAAATAGAAAAATATCAACATTTGAGGAAAGAAAAATCTCCAGTTAGATGAATTATAATGTCTGGAATCACCTCACATGATCCATTTTTCAAGTTTTTATAATATTTTGAATATTGTCTCTATTCATATCATAGCATTTTGATCTGCAATGTTGCAACTGTTTTATATAAGACTGGTTTCTTTTACTCCGAATAGTGCTGTTTAAAAATGAAACTGTTTTATGTTTTATTATTATGATAATCAAACTAACTACCATCAGTATCTTCATCTTCACCAACTGCACCATCATCGGTGTCTGTATCCTCCTCATCTTCGTCTTCCTCGCGGCTCTCAGATGTCTGCTGGCTCTGTTTGTCCTCGACAGGCTCGTCTACCGGTCCATGGGAGACAATGTCGACATCTGTCATGTGACCAGATCAGATTTATACGATTTTGTCGCAACTTTACGAGCCAGACACAATGTTCAGAAACAGAGGTGAAGAGTCCAAATGATGCCATGTTCCTTCACAGAGTGGCTACTTGTGGCAAAAGTGCGCAGTGAGACAGTCACCTCCAGCATTTCTATTCAGTGTTGTCATTCAATCACCAGAAGTCAATTAGTGACTAAAAGCTCTTTTTCCCCCAAGAAGAAGAAAAACAAAGCAGTGGACAGTGTGACAACCACAGAAACAACCCAGATTATCCAACAAGACCCATCCAAACCTAACAGTGTGCCACCACATCCCCAAGATAACCTGTGTCTGAATCAAACCCAGTGGATACACAAGCTGTCGTGTAAGTCTCGTACAACCTGACACTGATTCAGGAGGACTGGGAAGGCGATTCAGGCCTAGTGGCCACAGCTGAAACTGCATGTCATGTGACACACTTTCCCATACACAATCATTATAAAACAAACTTAATAAACACTGTGAAATTTCTGTGTGAATATACTAATTTGATCCACTGGGTCCTATAAAAATCTAAGTATCAACAAGCTGTATCAGTATAGTGTGAATGATTTTAATCATCATACACTACGGGGCCAAAAACGTGCAAACCTGAAGAACTTTTTCAGTGTTTGCACCTATGGTTACAGCCAGGTGTCCAGTCCAAATGAAAGAAAAATGCTGTATTTCCATGACAAACACCTAGACATTATGTAGTTAATCTAGATCATCCACTGCACTGACATGATCTCCTCCCATTCCCTGCACTTGAAAACACTGTGCACATTTGAACAACATACACCACAACTCACACTTAATTGAAATCCAGTGATTGCTGCTCTGCCATAATTCATTTACATCTGTGGTATTTTTGTTATGAACATGTAAATTCAATTTTACACGTGAGAGCCTGACATCTATATCGGTGCTGATGATATTTTTGCAATTGCTATTGCATATTTATAGTACATGTTTATGTTGAATATTTGAAGATATATTGCTAGGAAGATATCAGCCTGAAAAAGTCAGCATTGCTGGGCTCTAGTGTATATTTCTTTATGTATATTTGTTTGTTACAATATAATATTCATGGGTATTTATGTATGTTGCCAATTCACAGTTATATATTTAGTTTTTTTGTGTTTTCTTTAACATTATTGTACAAACACTTGCTCAAATACAAATTATTGTATGCGTATGAATAAAGTTTGTAAATATATTTCTAAAGTGAAGCAATTGTTTCTTGTTTTTTTTTTGTTTTTTTTTTAATTTCCTAACATCTGAACACCTTTCATTAGGTGGTCTCTTGCTAACTAATGACCAGCTGCCAGTCTGACTTAGCTGTGGTTGCAGTTGATAGTTTCTGAATGATTTAAGATCTGAATCAGAAAAATATCTCAATTGAAGATCAATCAATATCATGTCCCCCAAAACTACCAAAGGACACTGAGGACACAGAGAAGGGCCAGATATAAAGCTACTATAAAAACACCAAAACAGAATAAAAAGAGGAAGAAGAAGAAGAAGAGCCGGACTTCAATTGTGACAGACACAGAGAGACAGATGAAGAGAGCAAAGAAGAGCAACGAGCAACATGAAGTTATGTGAACATCATGCAGGAAGTTGTCATGCATCATTAGTGCAGGATGTGAAGTTAGTGACCACAGAGAGACAAACAGCAGCGGCGGTGGAAAGAGGACGAGCATCCCAGAGGAGGCCTGAGACGTGAGGACTCACCCAGACTGTTGTTCTCTTTAATGCTTTTCTCTTGAAGCTGTTCTAACCGCACTGTAAACAACAACAACAACAGCAGAGAGAAGCATTGACTGACAGGAAGTCCTGGCCAAGCCTCCTGATTGGTCAGAGATGTGTTCTGACCCGGCCACCAGTTACTATGGTTATGTGTTGTGTTGACCAGGTGGTTAAAGTGAGTGACTTGCAAGGTGCAGGTACGTTAGCTTGTTAAAAGTTAGGGCAGGACAGTGTGTGTATGTGTGGATGTACTTGTATGTCTATCTTTGTGAGGACCAATGTGACTGTTGGACCTTGGGAAATTTTAGCTGGTCCTAGCTTTCTGATACTTTGAGAGTTCAGACCTGGTTTTAAGGTTTAGATTGAGCATATGGTCATAATGGTTGAGGGTCATCACAAAGATAGTAGTACTAACGTGTCTGTGTGTGTGTTGTGCCTGTAAGTGTTGTGTACCCTGCAGAGCGGCGAGCCTTTCGTTGCTGAAGTCGTTGTCGGCCTGCAGAGCCTCAATGCGAGCCTGGAGAACCTGCTCCTTCTCCTCCATCTCCTCAATCCGCAGCTCCAACTCCCTCTTCTCGGTCGCCCCCCGCTGGGTCAGCTCCTCCTGCCGGCCCTCCGCTGCCTGGAAGAAGAGGAGGAGGGAGGGAGGAGAGGAGGAAGATACCAAGACGTGGGGAAAAAGGCAGAGGAAGGGCAGGACAAAGGGGGAAACCAGTAAATAAAAACAGATTAGTGAGAGAGGAGGAAGGGGATTTAGGGAGGTGAGAAAACAGGAGAAGAGTGAAAGGAAGAGTTGAAAGACAGATGGAAAAAAAAGAGAGACAGAGGAAAGAAGGGAGTAAAAAGAGGAGCAGGACAAAAAGACGATCAAGAGGAGGGAGGGAAGATTAAGATTTAGAATAGATTATGAAAATCTCTCATTCCTCAAATTGTTAAATCAGACTTTGGATTCTCAGGAGCTGAGAAGTGATTTAACACCAGGATTCTGATGTATTGCACCACTGTGCTCTAAGATCTGTGCACCTTTGTAGGTCAGCACTGAATGTACAAGTAGGGGATGTTACTGACTGGACTGCAGCAATTTCTAATACTTGACTGAAGCACTGTTGAACCTATTTATGTTTTGCTATGTATGTAGGGACAGTGTTCCTCTGTGTGTGTCTGGTTTACCTTGATTTTGTCTGTGAGTTCTTTGATCTCATTGACAGCAGCGTTGTACTTGTTGGCGAGCTCCCTGAGCTCCTCCTGGTTCCTCTCAGACATTTCCTTCAGGTGGGTGCACTCATCCTCCGTGTTACTGAGCGAGCGCTGCAGGACAACAGCATCAAAATTACAAATGGCCATTACAGACTCTCTGTGATGATGTGTAGTGTGTATACAAGTGTCCTACCTCCACCTCTGACAGCTTCCTGACCACCTCGATCTTCTCCTGCAGGACTCTCCTCAGAGACTCCTTTGCCGTCGTCTCGTAGTTGTGTTTGTCCTCCTGAAGAGCCAAGAGCTCCTTGCGGATCCCTTCCTCTGTCTGGGACTGTGAAAGTAGAGGAGAGGATTTGAGGATTTGAGGATTTGATCCATTTATAGCTCGAGAATTTGTCATTCCAATCGTGATATAATCTGACAACGCAGCATGAGTGTGTGTCTGTGTGTTACCTTAGAGTAAGCCTGTAGCTGACTGCCCATCACTTCCAGTCTAGAGAGCAGACGGTCCTCATCAATCAGAGCCTTAAAGAGACAAACACTCAGTTTACAGCAGTGTTGGACATATCTTTCTTTGTTCATATCATAGAAGCTAAAAGGAAATGATGGGAAAATTTCCCATGTAGACTAATGTAGGCAATTTAGCAATCTTTCATGATGGACTTGCACTGACCTACAGCAGAGATGTTTGCTCTTAATCAAGTGTAATATGATCACTTCTATATGACACAATCATGTTAATACAATAGAAATTAGTGTAACACTAATTTTGAGAGGTCAGACTGTAGGCTACCTATGACAAACCAGCATGCAAGGTGCATATTCAAGGCGCAGGTCATATTACAATATGCTGAAGAAGTAAACAATAGTATCTTTATACAGGGAACTGTGTGATATGCAATATAATGTAAGATTGTTATCAAAGATATCTCATGTTTTCTGTGTGGCTGAGCAAAAAATAGCGATGAAACAGCAAAAAAAGTTGAAAAAGTTTTCAGAGGAGTTGGAAATCAACCATATACTGAATTTATTAAACAGAGAGTGAGACATAAATAGCAAAATGTACAAGAAGAACTGGAGTAACACCCACAGAGGATGTGTCGTGACATTTATCCCTCCTCATGTTAAAGAAGTAGGCTCAAGCCTGATAAAGGTATCTTTCTTACCTGCCAGCTGCTCTCTGAGGCCTCCTGAGTGGTGGCTAACAGACGCTGCAGAGTGGCTAGCTTCTGCTCCAACATCTGCTCTCTGTGTAAGGCCTCCTGACAGAGAGAGAGAGCGACAGGGAGAAAGGTCAGTAAATAAGGAACAAAAGCAACATAGTCATTTACAGCAAAAAGAAAACGCTCTAAAGATTTGTTTTGTAAATTTCACTTAACCACACCATAAACTGATATGAAAGTAGCATATTAGTTAATATAAATGTTATTTTATTTACACATAAATGAGCAACATCTGTCAGTCTAATATTCTCTGTATATATCTGTCAATTCTCTGCTGGTTACTTTTAACAGTGCTGCTCCTCCTTGCCTGTTTGGTACACAACATCATATTTTTTTAGAACATCATTTCACACAATTCTGTGAACATGGGAAACAAGTTTTTAATGACAAATTAAAATCTTTAGAGAAGGTTCCCTTACACTTGTGATACACTTGAAATAATTTCCCCATTTCACCGATAAGAGAATGTTTTTTTTTTTTTTTTTAATTTTATCTCCTGCAATGCTTATGGTTTTTATGTTTCAGAGTGTGTATTTTTGATTTAATGTGTTTAATAAGGATGAATGATATATGTAGTCTGTTCGGATCAATTAAATTATTTCACCTCCCAGGGGGACATGCCACAGTGCTGATGAGAAACCAACTCAAACGCCTGACTGCTCTCATTAACTGCTGGATTATTTTCAATGTGACCAGTAGGTGTCAGTGTGTTACCTGTAGATACTGGGAGAGCTGGAACAGTTCCTGAGAATACATACTGGGAGTGTTGGCTGCAACCTACAGAACACACATAAGCATATTGACAGTTGACTGGAGTTCATTTAGCCTTGTGTTTGAATTGAAGGTGGACAAACAGATGAAAAACCACTGAGGTCAACAGCATATGCTGCACATGTTCACACACAACACATACACACACAGCCACAAACACAGAGGATGAGAGGGACACACAGTCTACACAACACAGTGTAACAAGAAATGGAAGAAACATGTGCATTCATTTAACCTCAGAGAAGCACTGAGAATGATCTCTGCATCTTCTCCTCTGAATTCAGAGCCTTTGAAAACTACACAACAAGGTCACATACACAGTACACTAGTACCAGTGATCAAACTGGACCAGTATCCCAGTTGTACAGGAATACACAGCAGTCATTCATCCCAAACATGTGCCAATTTTAAGGGAATAGTTAATAGTTTGACATTAGTTCTAGCACACAGCTCCACATAAAACCACAAACAAGAGCTGCAATGATAGGACAATTAACTGATTACTCAAAAAGAGAAAAACAAAAATACCAAAAACCTGATTGTTCCAGCTTCTCAGATGTGAGGATTTACTGCTCTTCTTGGATTTACATGATAGAAAAAGTTTGCAAACCCGCCCGCCACAGCTTGGTCACCAAACAAACTGCTACCTGTAATTATCGGAGGTTATCTACAATTTTGTGTGATGTACTGTTCCATTCAGATGTGTAAACCTCACAGTCAGTCAGCTTCTGTTTGTTGCTGTCATTTGTCCGATGTGATGCAAAGCGAAACAAATTTAGCCGTAATCATGTGTTCACACATCCAAAGTGACTCCCTGCTGCTGTTATCAGTCAGGTGCATCCTCAGCTCTGGCCTGATGATGAAGGTTCACCCAATAGGGTGGCTAATTACTGTAAGCCTGATAAAATTACACAGGTTTAGCAGTCCTTAAAAAAATGGTGCCTTCACTTTCACCTCTATTTTCTCTTTTTTGCTTTGCCTGCTGCCTGTCTGCATTTATTTTATTTCTCCCTGTGCCTGTGAATTCATTGTTCATTCATGTTTTTTTTTTGTTTTTTGTTTTTTTTACCGTTACATATTTTCAGTGGGTTAACCTGACCTGCTGCAGGAGTCTGATATAAAGATGGCAAAGCATTTTTACTGTTTTCTGAGGTTTTATATACAAAAACAAATCTATTAATTGAGAAAGTAATTGTCAGATTAATTGATAATGAAAACAGTCATTATTTGAAGCCTCATTTTTTTTTTTTTTTTTTCTGTTTGTGTGCTATTCCTAACCTGATGGTGTTGCAACTGATCATTAACAAGCCTGATGGAGGTGAAAGCAGGTGTATTATTCCAGGCACTGGTGAAACTGAAAACTGAAGCAGCCACTGGTACATATGGTCTTGTCCCAAAACCCACACACATTTCTGCCTGATGCATTCATTACATTTCCAACCTTAAGTCGATGTGACAGCCTGGGTGTGTGTGTGTGTGTGTGTGTGTTGTGTGTGTGTGTTTCTGAGCGTGTGAATCACTATGTATGTGTGTCTTTTGAGACCTGGGAGGTGCAAGGATCCTGCTTTAAGACTCATAATTATGTTAGAGAAGTGGTTCAAATCTAATCACAGTTCCTCCCTGCTTCTCACACTCACAGCACTCTCTCTCTCCCTCTCTCCCTCACACACACTCACACTCACACACAGAGTTAGACAGCCTACATTCCTCAGACAGGTTACACCGAGGCCCTGTTGTTCTCACTGTTGGAGGGAGACACACAGAACAGGGCGAGGCAGCAGAGGAAGATAACGTGCTAATGTAAGGTACAGACCAGTACTTTAAACAATTACCCTGGCATTGTGCTGTATGGGGTGGATTTATACAGAACAATATAACATTCACCTGTTATGGCATCGTAGGGTTTTCACATTGCAGGTGTGGTGTCAACTCAACCTCAACTTCAGGTCCACTTGCAAGCTTTTTCTGAAGCTTTTACACAGTCATCATCAGCAGATTTAGCACTTTAGCTCATGAAGTGGACATTGAGGTGGAACTGTTTTGTCATTCTTGTTTAATACTCAAAGTTTTATATGTTTGTTTAACTGCATCTCAGTCTCGTAAAGTCAGATTGATGGTGTTTTGTTATTGATGTGTGTCTGTAACTGTTTTGTTTTTGTGGTTTTTTTAACACGCTGAGTGAGTGGTGAGGCCAAAAACAATTTTTCCATATTGTGGACACCAAAAGTTCCTAACTTACAACTCTTAGAGTTTCTCTTTACCAAATCACCAGAGTTTCCTCAGCAACAAGACAAACACTGACTTTTAACAAACCAGTTTTACCTTTTATTCCCCTCTAACAGATGAACAGGGTCTAGATAAGATATAGTGCGCTGTATTTAACAGGGTGGTAGTGCTAAATGATTTCAGGAAAAGATCTAGTTTATAATCTTATAATCTTACAGTTCAGTTGTTGATCCAGATTTGTGTTGATGTTTTGTCCAACAGCAAATCAGTCTCTGTGGAAGTCAAGCTCATCTGGATTCAGGTGAGTCCACATCCTTCTTTTATAACCTAAGGCCCTCAGTGTCGCGATTTGAGACTCCAAAGTCTCCTCACAGTGCAAAGCGGAGAAGCTTCATTAAAATTTCCTCTGGCACGAGGGAGCTATGACCCACAAACCAGTCATGCCTTTTCAAATAACTGTGTGGTAGACTACTTCCCCATTCAAAGTCATAACTTTAACATGCTACCAGGACTTGAAAAGTGGAAGTACATTGCACCAGGTTCATGGCAACAGGAGAAAGTAACTGTTCAATCAGAGCAGAGTATGTAAATGATGTGCTTTACACATCTGGAAGCTTTGGGCTGGTGAAAAGGAAAGCCAGGTGTTTACCCACAGTCATGTAACAACAACAACAACAACAACTATTTTGCATTATTATGAGTGATGTAATTGTACTTTCACTGAGTTAGTTAGGGAGTTCTATGTCATTTTCCAGAATCTGTGAAAATACTACTGGTATGTATGGTACACACTTAACCAGGTAAGGTACCAGCTTGCCCAAACGTTCTAAAGTTGTATCATATCTTGTACAATATGGATCTCCATTAAGAGTATAATTTCTAATTTCAATTCTCAAATGTTACTGTTGCCTAAACAGAAACAGATATTCAAGTGCTCTGTCAGAAGTTTGACTAAAGACAACAAGATAGTACTTTTATTTATTTAATTAAATTGTTTTTTAATAACCTCTGTGTATAATCAGATAAAATAAAAAAGATGATAAAAGATGCTAAATCTGACCAGACATTTCAGACCAACAACAGACAAATGTTGGTCCTCACCACAAAATCATTGAGGTTTGAGATCTGCTCCTGATTTCCACAAGCTGTTTCTCTAAACCACAGAGTAACAGGATTAGAACCTACAGAGAACATCACATCCAGATCCCACAGTATCAGAACCCAGTTTCAGCTCTGAGCAGAGAACAACCTTTAGTGAACAAACGTTTAAACAGTTTTGAAGACCTCTAAAACACTCAGATGGAACAGTGAGAAAAAAACTTTCCCCCTGATCCACATGAAAGATTTCTGCAGCGCAGCAGAACTGGCTGCAATCCCTGCATTCCTCTATCAGCTGACTACTCCACTATGTGTGTGTGTGAGTGTGTGTATGTGTCTGAAAACACACACAAAACAAACACACACAAATGTAGCTCCGTAACTGAGGTGCAGGCTCACATGGAAATCTGAGACAGACGCAGACAGCTTGCACATGGGACAGGACAACAAAACAACAACACACACATATTTTTGTTCTTACCTTGTCTACAGGTAGTGGTAACGGAGCCTGGATGACACTGAAAGAGGAAGAGAGAAAACAGTTGGTTACCATGGAAACAACAGGGTGGGAAGATATATGGAGTAACCACGGCGACAAAGGGAAAAAATGGTTCTTGAAGGTCTTGTGACACTTGTTTTTCACCTCCTCGTTAAATAAAAATCTCATCTTAGTACAATGAAGTCATCTGCACAACTTATATAAATATCTGAAGGTGTGTTTGTGTTAATTCAGAGCTGCAAAAAGAGATTAAATATGAGATTTGTTAGCTAATTCTTCAATTGACTAGTTTAATTCAATATCAGCTTCTCAGAGAGCCTCAAAACACTCACACACTCTCCATGTAATATATAAGCATGGACAGGGATTCCTTAAAGTACAATTAAAGTTACTGAGGGATGTTCACGTGCACAGAGAAGCCTGAGGCCAGTTTCCAGAGGTGCAGAATGAGCCTGTCAAGTGATAAAGCACCTGGGTTCAGACAGCTCAGCTAATTACAACAATGCACCAATGATGTACCAGTCAATCAGGGCTCTCTATAAATTATGATGTTGGTTTACGTCACTTACATGTGCAAGGTAGCGGGTATAGAGGGGATGAAGTTGCTTCTTCTTAAAAAGCTGAAATATTTTTTTCAATCTTTCAGTTTCTGCTTGAAAAATGACTGCAACAATTCACTGATTATCAAAACAGCTGCCAATTATTCTTCTTTATCAATTAATCAACTAATCGTTTTGGCTCTACTGATAGCTGTATCCCATGTTTCAATGCTGTAAAAGTGATCATTTCTGGCAGACAGTTTCACAATAAAAACAAGTGGCTAATACAAAATTAAATGAATAATTGATTGACCCACTGCTATTAAATTTACAGTAATATGTGTGTATGTGTATAACATAACGGTTATACAACAGATCCTTACAAAGTTACTAACGTCATATCCATGTCCTCGCACCACGCCAAGAGCACAGATCATTGAGGCGTAACTAGTGACTGTATCTGGCCCAGAGAGGCTACTCAGTTGGGTGCCGCTCCAGTAGCAGCAGGATAGGGACCCGGAGGTAGGTGGTTAGAAGCTAGGTGAGCCTCCTCGCTACCATCTTAACAACCTCAGAAACTATCATAGGGACTCTAATCCAGTATAGCTGAAGGCTCAGATCCTCTGAAACCACCAGGGCTAATGATCTAACAAAGTATAAAGATCAACCAACATGCATGAGACAACAAAATACAAGAGCCAGAGAATGTATTCGTGGATTTAAAATCCCAGATCTGAAGAACCAGACAAAAACGTCAACACACATCAGCTTATTTGAAACGCAAAAATTGAGCTGCACCGCAAGCCAGATGTTTTATGTTTATATAACAGATATGTAGGACTGCCCCCTAATTCCACTATTCAATGAATCAGTCAGGAAGTCCCTGATTTAGCTAAAACATATCAGGTGTCGAGTCGATACGCCTTTCCTTTTTTTTAGCTGCCTCAGAGTTCACACACACAGCACTGCAGGAGCAACAGTGCAACAGGCTGTAAATTTTACAATCAAATCTTGTCACAAAACAAAGACTGTTATGAAGTTGCAATTACACAACCCTACAATTACGGTTCAAACACCTTCTGTGTTGTAAGCTATTGTTTGAAACTGTGACAGCAGCTGCACGAATGGTGATTTAACAACCAGACTATTCTGATTTAATACATCACAGCAAATTAAAAACATGTGAATCCATGCGAGTTTTTTGTTCACACAGAAATAAAACTCCATGGGCTCGCAGGAAGCTTAACCACCTTCAGTTCATGCCCTGCAGTAACATGACCTCTGCCATTTGGTGGTGATATCTATCCAAAGTCCTTGTATCTGAGAGCACAGCAAGGTCACATAGGTTTGTTTTTTTAGTGAGGGGGGTGAAGATAATCCAGGATACCTGGAAACACTCAGAGTTCAGGAATGAAGGTAAACTTGACTGTGGACAAAGTATAAACCTGACTCTGTTAATGTATAACTACCAACCAGCAGGAGGAGGTGGGGACTGCAGCGGCTCCTACAACAACTATGAGGAAATAACACAAACTTCTCACAGTGGATGAATCGATTCATTGTTATTTAATTCTTGATGATTCAGTTTCAACATATAAATGCCAATGTTGCATTTGAAGCTTTCGAGGATTCATCCTAGGAATGCAAGTTTCTTCTGCACAAGATCTTAATTTCCTCAAAGTCAACATTTTACACATCATGCAGCACGAACTGAACCACGACAAGTAACTGCAGACACAGAACACTTAGTGAATATGTACGTTTACTGGGAAAATGTGCAAGCTCCATCTCAGGATTTTAAGAATTGATATTGGATCGCTCAAATAAAAAATTTTAAGAATGTATCCAGCTCTATTGCCAATATATAATTTCAAGTCACTTTCCAATAAAAAATAAATGACACTTTCTTGTTCTAGCTTTTCAAATGTGAGGATTTCAAGTTTTTCTTTGGCATAAATAAAAGTAAATTCAATATCTTTGGGTTTTAGAAAGTTGGTCAAACAAAATGAGCAATTCTGCATGTCAGCTTGGGCTTTAGAACACTGTTTTACGACAGTTAAATTGACGTTAAATTGAAGAAAAAATATGCAGAAAAATATTTAGTTGCAGCTCTAAACATTTTAGTATGGTATACAGGTTCCACTGAAGTGTGAAAGAAAACCAAAAAACCTAGATTAAACAGTACCATCACAGGATATGACTAAAACCCATTATAATACATATAACAAAATAACACTAATACTGTAAACATTCAACTACAAAATGTGCCAATATTGGAATAAATGACCAAATACAGTTGTTCAGGTTGTGCAATCAGACATTTTCCTCTCACTATAACTACATGAACACAACTACTGCAGGTTTGAAACATGTTTCGTCATGTGTGCAAGTCTTTATTCGCAGACATTCCTCAAGTTTTAATGATGCAACCAGATTTAGTAAATCACTGATCTGAGAGTAGCTGGCAGTTTCTAAATACTTAGTGAAGACCTGAAACACAAACAGTGATGATTACAAATAAATGTGCAACTAATCCTGATTATACTGTAATCTCATATCATGTTTCTATTTGAGAAAAAGAAAAATAGAGACACAGAAAGAGATTAACCAACACTACTGAGATCAAATCAACTAAAATTAAAGTTAGGCAAAAGAAATGCTTGCTCATACTGAACAATGGCAGTTATAATTAATCTAAAATGGCAGAGATGTAGACAGAATAAAGGGGTGGGAACAATGCTTTAACTTGTGATTTCTGTTTTGTAAGTGAATTAGATAAAATACCTAAAAGCATAAAGCAAACAGTTCAGCTTCTCTGCAGATATCAGTTTCTGCTGCTGCTGTCCTCCCTCAGTGTGACAAACAACTTCCACAGAGCAACATCATCCATCACAGTAAACACCAGAGACTTTATGTTTGATCCCGATTTCATTGTGCTGAGTTAAGTGTTTTCATATCAGAGCTGCATTACACTGAACCCTGCTGCTGCCTGTTGATCACTTCACACCCAGGAAGAAAAGCAAGTCTCCTTCAGGAGACACTGTAATCCTCCAAAAAGTAGGCAGGCTGCACTGCCACAGGAATCTTTTATCTAGTTTTATCAAGGTCCCTTATTGTAGAAAGAGGGATTTCCATGTCTTTTTTGAAAAGAAATGCACTTAGTCCGTATTCAGAAACTGCTTCCAAACGAGCCAATATCATCTTGTAATATCAAGTGCCCCCTCCATGGCCCACATGGATCCACTGTTTCAACTTTATCAACAACACATCAAGCAGTCATTCTGTCGGATGTCAGGAAGCAGATATATCATTGCATAGCCCTCACAGGAATTATAGAAACACTTGAGCATTTTAGTCCGAATCTGAACATCTGTTTAGCTTATTGTCTTTGTGATGGCTGTCATCCTTTGCATTTACCAGTAACTTTTACCAAATATACAGGTGGCTACAACTTGTCACCTATGTTTGGCATGGTAGTGCATCACTCAGAAAATAGTTTGCCAATCAGAAAAGACACAGACACAAAATGCCCTGTTCTTGCTAGAGCTTCAGTGAAAAGCATGAGAGAGAGGATGTAAAACTATATGGATGGTTTTTTGTGCTTAAAACCAAAAGTATGACTTCTGAAAACTTTAAAGAAAAGACCTGGACAGTAGTATAGGCCCTTTAATAAGTTCAAGCTACATGTCATGTGGTAAAATTGAATAAATAAATGTTCTCAAAAATAATAAGTACATCCAGTGTATTTAGCACAGGGGTTATTAAAACTGCACAGTGGGACCATTTGAAGAAGACTCCCTTGTCCATAATGACTCCATCTTACTGTGTAGTTCTAACAGTTTGCTTCTGCTACATTCATTCAGTCACAGCAGTCTATCATGCTTTAATTTCAATCACCACAGTCAATCACTGTGCATAATGTTGTTTTATTTATCACTACTGCCAGCAGCAGTTCTGTCACTCAAACAGCATCATCACAGCAGGAGGCTCCCCACTCATCATTAGATTAGATTTTGCCCTTTCCACTGTAGGAATTTAACAACCTTTAACACGGGGCTTCACATGACCTTTACTTGTGAGGCTTTATCGTCAGCTTTCTCCTTGAGCGTCTTCTTTTTCATCATCTGGTCAAAATTTTCATTTGTCTGACACTGACATGCTACATTTTACCTGCATATCAGCATGTTAGCAATGTCAGTGTGAGCATGTTAACTAATATGTAATTGTCTGCTATGGCCACATAGCCAACGTTAGCAAGTATAGAGATGGGGCCAGGTGCAGCTGAAGTGGTTCAGGATGTGGTAAAAACCAAACTTGAGTAAAATCTCAACAGCAGGTGTTCACAGCAGATTCTGTCTACATCAAGCAAATCACTAATTTTCAGTTATTGTCAAACAATGACTGAGATCAGACCAGCACTGCTCCAAAATAACACATTTAAAAAAGGTGGAAAGAAAATCCACAGCGTAACATGACCTAAATTCACAGCTCTTCAACTATGGCTCACGAGAACATCAAGTCTGCCTACACACGCACAGACACACACACAGCCAGTTCAGCCAGTCCACAGGAATCAGTCATCCACATCAGATCTAGTCGAGTGTGTTTTGCATGCGCTCCAGCAGACACTGATGATGGAAAACACTGGCAGTAGTTTCCATCTGTGCCCTGCTCACATATTTCTACCACTAAATAGATTTTACACTCACACCAAAACTCAGACCTGTTCTGGGGGACATGAAGCAGTCACAGAGAACATTTAAAACTGTCTGGCATAGGCAAAAGATTTATTCTCTTCTTTACTTATTCTTTGATCATCCCATTTCTGATTTTATATCATTTTATTAGGACAAAGTTCTTATCTGGCTGCTTGAGATTATTAACATTTAACAGACTTTTTCGTTTAAAAGAAAAACACATATATTTCTTAAGTAAGCGATCACATTATGTATGATTTTGGCTCCATATCGTCAGAAAAGCAATCCTGAATTACACCTTCAGAAAATTAATTAAAAGTTTAGAAAAATTATCAATTAATTATTAGTTCTCCATTATTCAACTGTTGTACCAGTGTAAATTTAATATATTTGGATTTTCAACTGCTGGTTAAACAGAACAAAATAACGGAGGATGCCGAGTTCTACACAGAAGTTCTGCCGAGAGATACAAAGAAAGCCCCAGACGAACCGGCCAGAACCTTGCCGTTGTGAGGCAATAGTGCTATCCACTGCACCACCACATCGCCCCAGACAGATAATGAAATCAATAATTGAAAAATAATAAAATAATAAAAATAATAATAATTGTTGTGGGTCAGTTTAGACTAAAACTGATCTCAAAACTGTCCCTTCGAAATTGTAAAATTGAAAAACGTTGGACTTAGCTTTAGTCTTTGAGGATATTTGAACCAGTTAATGAAGAGACATGGACATGCCCCATGTTTGTAAAACAATAGTTCCTGTATTTAAGAAACCATAATAGAGTGAAGGATTCTTTTGTCACAGCTGCTGCTTCAGGTTTGGTCACTTGTTTTTACCTGCACACAGCATGAACAACAAACCTAAGAGTCATCCAAACAAACCACAAGAAATCAGCTCTGAGTCAACCACTTTAGACTTCCAGCTTCATTTTATGACAGGATGTAAGTCACTCTGTGCACCTTTTAGAGACGCATTTACCAGTTCAAGCTTCACATTGTGATGTATCACAAATTTTAGGTCATAACAGTATTTTACTGTAAGGTTCGATAAACAATCAGGAGCCAAGGCAGCCAAATCAGGAGCATCTAAAAACCCTAGTTCAGATTTTGGTCCAGCAGAGACATTACCTGTCAGGTCTTCGTCCTGTGTGTGAGTCAGCTGGTGATTTGTCACAGGACAAAGTTCACTGCTCGGCCTCTATCTCAGCCTGATTAAGCTACTCCTGCGAGAAAACCAACCCTTCCTCAACTTCATTTTCTCCTCTAGTTTCAGACGGAGCAGCTGATTCCCCTCTGCCTCTCCACAACATGAGTGAAGTCATCCCATAACACAAACTTTCTTTCTTTCTTCTCTTTGCTCCTCCTCTCCTCAGAGCAAAACAGCCGATTTTCTTCCTTTAACATGTGCGGAGTTACTGTCGCTCCACCCCTCCTGGCACTCCCTGTGAGGAAACAATCTCTCCTCTCTGCTGCAGCTATGATTCCTCACTAACTTTATGGTCTGCAGGAGAACAAAGGTATGCTAGATAACTAACCTGGTGCTGCATGAGGGGGGCGGAGTTAACATCTTTCTCAATCTCATCAACACATATCAACAAATCTGACATTCAAGAGCTCTACTCACCTGAGAGAGAGCGAGCGATGGTCCTGAAAATGAAACATCCTCACTAACCACCTGGCGACGCGAGTGTGTGTGTGTGTTTTAAGGAAATATGGCAGGCGATAACAAACTGATACGGGGAAACAAAGGAGAGCTGTTGTCCTCAGCAAAACAGCGACTGGAGATAAACAACTGCGGTTAAACCTGAAACACTTTGGAGGCATGACTTCATTGTTTTATAGTCATATTTGTGTCTGGCAGAATAATTTTTCACCAGATAAAAGAAGTAGTTCAGTGTTTCCTGTACAAAAACTGTGGGATGTTATCAATAAAGCAGAGATAGAGCTTCAATTTAAATTCTATCTTTCCTTTTTAACTATAATAATAGATAACAGATAACTAGACAAAGGCGCTTTTAATAGTTAGCATATATGACCACAATTCAGTCTGACTCCTTTGTGAAGTACATGATTTGTGTATATACTGTGATTCTTTTTATGTACTTTGTAAACACCCATAAGCCACAACATTAAAACCACTGACAGATAAAGTGAATAACACTGATCATTTTGTTACAGTACAATGTTCTGCTGGGAAACCCCACCCTTCCATCCACCTGGATGTTACTTTGACACCTATCATCCACCTAAATATGGCACCTAAACACACCGCCCCATGGCAAGAGGGGTCTCCCCCAGAAGGACAACGCTCATACCACACCAGAATAACTGCTCAGAAATCACTCAAAGACCACAAGGAAGACCCTAAGCTGTTGACCCAGCCTCCAAACTCCCAGAGGTCCTGTTTCCACTCCCCGATGTGTCAGAGCTGTTTTGGTTGCTACACAATGTTAGGCAGGTCCCACAGATCAAACTGATATCTGTGGAGTTTGGAGGCCAGGTCAACAGCTTAGGGTCTTTGTCGTGGTCCTTGAGACATTTCTGAGCAGTTTTTAAGATGGCGACTCTCTATTTATTGGAAGAGCCTTGTGCTCGAAACATCACACAGGCAAATAAAATCCTTCTAAAATCCCACTACTCCTCTTTGTGGGTCACCACTGACTCCTCACTGATTCACAGGCTGAAATCTGCTGCTGCTGCACGTTTTCAAACTTTTTTCTGGCCATACAGTGATGTCACAGCAGGTGTTTTGCATTAGAGGAAAAACAAAATAGTATGGGGTGTGTTCATACAAAACTTTTTTTTAATCCATCACTGCCTGTTTTACATAAAATCTAATGGAAGTGGCTGCAAGCAGCTCAGACTGAAGCTATTTAGAAACTGAAAAAGGTTTCACTTTTTCAAATGTTTTAACTGCAGAGGTCAAAAGGAAATTAATCAGACTATTCCTGGGAGTTTTCAGGGTTCACACCTACAGTTGTAAGCAAGGATAACAAGTCTGAATCAAGCTTTAAAAGACACAGATGTATAAATACAGGTGTTTTACACACAAGAGACGACTGTATAAAGCTCTATTTGGCTGACGTCCAGATGGCTAATTCCATCACCGGGGAGCAGAAACATTCTTCAGCTATTAATAAATCTGTCTGACTAAGCTTCTCATCACCCTCCAGCTGTACTTCATTAGAGACAGAGCCACACAGACTTAAGTACAATAAGTAAAGCTGTCCTTGATTAATAAGTAAATGTCCATTTACTAAAATTTGAGCTGTTATATGTGGATCTGTGAGGGTGGGTGGTTCTTGGTTCAGTTCCAGCTGGGCATGTTAATGATTAATTTGTGAATGATTAACAATCAATAGCGTTTGATTCCTTAAATTTATATGAAGATAAATAAAAAAGTGAATTTAGGCCTGAGACATTGGTTTCATCTGCGCAGGTGTTTTCAGTAGCTGGTCTTTGAATTTCAGATCCATTTGTGTGACTGTGACATTGCAGGGAAAGACACCAATGTTTTGATGATGTGTGAGGTTTGAGTTAATCTAACACCCTTCATCTAACCAGCTGCTGCATATTTAACTATTCTTCCTGTCAACACCAAAATGTTGCCATATCAGCCGACCTGAAGTAAACATTTGTTAGCGATATATTTCCCTGATTAGTTTGTGCTGATCATTCATTCAGTTGGCTTTTTTTAGTAATTGTTGCTGTACTATTGCTGTGATGCTTGGTGCAGAAAAAGGTCTCTTTAAAAATAAAAAAAACAGTGCTTTATTAGCACCCTTCTTATTCCCGAAACATGCAAAACCATTTCTGAGCATCTGCAGTGCACAGAGGGACATGAATGCATGATTACTGAAAATCGACTGTAGAAAACATTTATTTTGCCTCAAGCAAAAACAAGTTTGTGTAAATTTCTAAGTGTGTTGACTTTAGGCATAAGGTTTTAGAAGTGCACAGAAATTTGGGCGGTAGGTTCTGGGTTCAAACCTCCTCTCACCCAAGGTTTATGTGTAGAGTTTGCATGCTCTCCCTGTGCCTGCGTGGGTTTCCTCCGGGTACTCGGGCTTCCTCCCATAGCCCAAAGACATGCTGTTCAAGGGTTTACCCTGCCTCTTGCCCAGTGTCAGTAGGGATTGGCCCACAGCTTAGATTCAAACTAGAGACCCTCTCATAGTGAAGAGCTATGCACTGAAACACCAAAACTCAATTCAGCTTTTTGCTACAGTCGGGTGAACTGATGTGTTTTGTCCATAAGCATATAAATGGACCTCACTTCTTCATTTGCCAACACACAGGCAGCAGGAGGAGGAGCAGAGCAGACCCAGGGGACTGTATTTCAGTCCGCATTATTGCAGGTCAGGATGCTCATCTGCATTTTCCACACTGAAAGCTGGACAAGGAGGGCAGCAGATGGCACTGCCCACCATGGCACTGTGCCCCAGCATCACACACACACACACAGATTCCACATGGTATCTACAGTAGCCAATTACAAATACAGAGACACACACACAGGTGGGACTCCCAGTACAGTAGGAAGCTCCATGCTGGGTCAGCTGCCGGTCTGCTACGGCCCATTTAACTCTACGCATACACACATTTGTGCTCCTATAATGTCTGAAGAGAATATCCTCCATTCTCCAGCCATCAAATCACCATTTGACCGACACCAGCAATAGATTTCAAATGATTATGACACAGATCAAAAACACACACACACACTCTTCCCCCTGCAGCTTGTTAACAGATTGGCTGTCCTCATCAACAACTAGACTGACAATAATCACATCACTATGCAAGCAGAAATTTCTGTGTGTGTGTGTGTGTGTGTGTGTGTGTGTGTGTGTGTAAGAGCAGGCAGACAGGCAGTAACATCATCAGCATACAGTACGCAGAGAAATATTAAAACATCAGAAAGTAACTGGTTCATTCTGTCCAATGATAATGTTGCATCAAGGAGGAATGTTTAAATACAATGTGCACTAATCATGTAATTTGTGAGTGATCAATACACTGATGAGAATGCTTACTCGCTTCGACGGCGTGCCTCCATCCCATCAGGTAGGAAGAGTTTGATTGTTGACACGATGCAGCCATGGGTGACTAGAAACACAAACAGATAATGTCCACATCACGTCAGGAATAACTAATAATGTCCTCCATCATTAGCACACACAGAGACCACAGAGAGAAGTCCTGAACAACACATCACCCACCAGTGATGGAAAACAAATTTCTAAATTGCTTGTGTAGATGACAAAAAACCTACACAACTGACTTCATACAAAGTGTGCTACTTTCAAGATCATCCCATTGATCGAGATATTGAACAGAAACACATGAGGAATCACAAGTTTCCCATCTTATTTCCATACGGTATAAAAAATCTGTCAGCTGTCTCAAAAAACTTGCCTGAATTGTGTAATCCATTATCATTAATGTTACAAAAAATAACTAGCCACTACTTTGATATTTGATAAATCCTTTTTTTGTTCTTTTGGTCAAACAAAATATGACATATGAAGACAAAGTAACAAAGTTGTGAGGTGGTGATGGGCAGTTCTGACAAATGTTTGATATTTTAGAGAGACAACAATTAATTGAAGAAATATTCTACATAATCACAGCCCTACTTTAAGTCAAGATTGATTTGAAAAGTTTGCACTGCACAACCTCACTATATGGGAACTTTGACAGAAATGTAAGAAATGTAAGGTTTATTATGATGGATAACATAACTCAAACACTAAGAGCAAAATATTTTTACATACTATTAATAAATGGAAACCAGTGACTCCTGAGAAAATTAGCTACATCTTCAATGGAGCTTATTACATCTAAAATACTTCAGTGTAGTTTCATTTAATTCTATAAAAACACATCAGTGCATACTGAGTCTTTTTGACACTGTGATGTTCACAGATTAGCCTCTGACAGCAGCAGTCTCAGATGAATGAGGTCCAGTGCAGGTTGAATGCCTGCTGGGTCTCCAGTATAAAAGCGACTTTAGTGGAGCTGAAAATTTGACCTCAATATCTGCTCTGCGTATGTGTATGTGTTTTTATGTAGTCTATAGCCCAAGCAAAATGAGCCCTACGGTTCTCTCGAGGGTTAGTCAGAGTTATTATTTCAGGGTTGTATGTAGGCTGGTAGAGGAAGGAAAAAAATGTTTTATTTTCTATCTCACTGTAACTACTTTATTTGATTATAAACCGTGTCTTTTAACACTTACTTGTGTGTTAACATATTTTTGTACATGCATGTACCTTTGCGTGTGTTCTCAGTGACGTCAACACCAAACTGGATGATGTCTCCAGAGAGGACCTCACAGGGCGGACTCTCCTCCGAGCCGCGACTCAACCTCTGGCTGTTGATGAACGTCCCGTTGCTGCTTTTAGTGTCCTGCAGGTAGAACTGAAGCACACACACAAAAATAACACACATCAGGTGAGAACCATGTGAGGAAATGTCACAAGAACAACAAACATGAACAGACTGTTACATTCTTTGAAATGAATTGGAGTCAAGTTCAAATCATTAAGGACGAGGCAGCAGGGACAAAAATGTCAGAACATATTCATCTGCAGCCCATAATGAAATTTCACAACCGTCAGTAGTGATTTTCAAACCCCATACAACATAGTGGTGTTTAAGCCATGTGACCACAGCTGAGAGCTGCCATACCAGAGTATCATTATCAGCCAACAGGAAGATGTTTTTTCAGTTAGTTCTCAAGAGGTGTGATGCAGTTAGCTGTACACAGGTGAACTGTTTGGCAGGTATAACATTTACCATGTCCACCATGTTAGTTTATCATAATAGCATGATTACTAGGGGTGTGACTATTCTGAAACAGACACCAAAACCACAGTATAACATCCACAATCTCATACTGTGATACAGGAAAACGGATCATGCCTGCCATAAAAGTTGGTTTAGTTAGCTTAAGTAGAATAATAAACCTGAGACAGCAGAACTGAACCATGGCTCAAAAATCAAGGTCTGAACCAAACTGTGGATTTGGAGACTTGTTATACACCCAGCAATAATATTTACTAATTAGCAGTAAAAACAAAGTACAACTGTGGATTAGAGGATGACACGGGAGTGTCTCCCGTCCCATCCCCTGCCACAAAAATAATCCTATCCCATCCCAATCCCAGAAGAAGTGAGCGTCTGTACGAACTTCCATGTCAAACCACTGAACAGTTGCTGAGCTATTTCACTCTTAACCAAAGTGGTGGGCAGGCTGACCTACATTGCCATCCTGGGACCCACACTGCTAATGTAGCCAAAAAAAAAACCAAAAACCTACATATATTGATATCATAATTGTGAACCTCAGGTCTGACACAAACCAGTACATTAGGCAAAACACATATTCATTAGTGTGTCTCTCCCTGAGCCTCTGAGGTTGCTAAATAAACTTAAAAAGGCTTTTCTGGGCTCTAGGGAAGTTTTACAAAATCTTTAAGGTCTGAAAAGGAGTAAAAACTGACCTTTCCATCTGTACTGTCAAAATACAACCGTTTCTTTTTTTGTAGTTGTAGTTGTTGTACTGCACATGACCGCTGGTACAAACTGTCAACAATGCTAACTGACAACTATCCAACCCCATTAACACATCCAGGGACACACTACAAATTAAACAGTTACTTGTATTTGTTGATTTTGTTTCTCTTTATACATTTATTCCTGCATTCACAATGAACTCATCACTACTCTCTTACAGTCAGTGCTCAGGGCTGCATGACTACTTGATTATAATTTAATCCTGAGGCTATGCTGTAGTTGCAAAGATATACAAAGGCACTTCGACACAGTCACACAGCATGAATCTGAGAGAGCGACGACAACAACACAAATATACCACATGAATCACATCAACTTTGTTTCATTCACCTTTCAAAACACAGATGCAGGTGTCAGACAGGAAACCAAACATGCACATACATCAAACAACAAAATGCACGTGTTACAGACAATACACAACGCGTAAAAACACAAACCTGACATACAAACATACATCTGATTCATGAACAAACACAGACATGGTAGGGTATGAAATTACACTACACACACACACAATGCACACACACACACAGGTAACGTTAGCCTGAGGCCTGTCTGCCTGTCGTTCCAGGAGTTCATTCATCAGCTCTTAGCTCTCCGTCATGACTGAAAATCACTGTCGATCTACCAGAGAGACACAGACTGAAAAACTGAAGAGAGGAAGGAGGGACTGAAGGAGGGAGAGGGAGGAAGGGAGAGAGAGGGGGAGGAGGAAAGAGAGAGATATATGCAGAGACTGAGCGGCTGACTTCGCTGTTTATCCGACTGCAGTGAGCTACAAAAAGCTACCAATTCACAGCTCATGATAGCTATATCCTAACACACACACACACACACACACACACACACACACACACACTCACAAACACACACACTGACAGTTACCTCCTGTCCCCATGGTAACCTGGAGACAGGGAGGGAGGGACCTAACTATAGAGCTTTTCACCCAGCAACAACACACACACTCACTATGCGTCACATACCTCACATATGGCTCTCACACACTGATACCTAGTGTGTGTCTCTCTGACACACACAGACACTAACAGAGAAAACATGACGTCATTGACCTGTGAGCTGCAGACTGCTGGTTTAGTCTCAGTCCAGAGAAAGTCTGTGTCATTTCTCTTTGACACTCATTTCACATGTTGACATTTGCCTGTTTCACATTATTATTAGCAACATTATCACTAGGGATGGGTTCCTATGACTGGCACCATTTTGAATCCGGTTCGGTGTCATTAAACACACCTGCAATGTGTCTGAAAACACTCTCTACTCATATGCTGAGTTCGCCATTTTGTAGTGCTGTCCGAATGTATGCTGAGAATTATTACACCCTATATAGTGGACTTGTAGTATCTCGCAATGGTCACTAACCAAGCTGAATTAGAGAAATATAATCTGGCACATTTTTATTGTGTGACAGCAATGACATAATTAATCATCCGAGTAGTGTCCGAAAGTGATTTAACGCTTTGCAGATGAGTTAACTGTATAGTCCTCTACATAGAACCCCCCAGATAATGAGTAGAGAGGATTGAATGGGTGAGTGATTTCTGACACAGCCATAGACTCCCTTATAAAATCATTCATTCATGTTTTGTATGTTATGCCTCTCTCTGTCTCTCACTACAGTAAAAGAAAAACAAAATACGAGTGATAACTCAGTAGCACCGTCCAACATAAAATCTAAATAAGAAACTTGAGAAGGAAGAGTGCTCGGCCTCACGCTGTAATCTGTGACCTGTAGCGGTGCAATAATGAGTAGCATTAAGTGCACTGTGCAAAATATCAGCAATTTATGTAGCTGATATTCACCGGATAATAAATATCCACTGCTGCCACTGCCCCACAGTGAGGAGTTAACACTGTTTCTGAGCGAGGACAGGGTTAATAGACATCACAAAGCAGTAGTAAAATATGTGGTGAGAGAACTACAACCTCCAAGCACAGGAGAGTCTCTGTGGTTTAGGTTTGATAGCCGATTACCATAGTTTCATTTAGTGTCAGTGTCAGACTTGTCTGGCATTAAAGTGATTAGAAGAAGCTTCATTCTTAAATATCTATTTCTATATTTTGTTACTCATGAGTTTTGTTTTGTTTTGTAAAAACAGTACGTCATTATTACCGACCAAACAAACTATTTAAATCAAATAATGGATTTGAAATGATTAATATTCAACAGGTGGATTTGGAGCTTGATTCAGACTAAGACCAGCTGTGCCTTATATTAGCTTTAGATACAGGAAGGAAAAAGCTGTTCCAAATATGAGCACCTGACTGTTTTAAGGCAGAATTGAATTCATTTTAACTTATCCTTTAAATTCAGAGGACAGGCAAAGGTCTTCTCCTCCCACTATGCCTTTATTTCTGTCAGTTACAGGTTGTTGTCCGATCTTCAAACACCTGAACTTCATGAATGATACAGGAAGTCACTTTCATTTCCACAAGCAAACTGTGTGAAGTTATGCTGAATCACAGCTGCATCATTTCCTCATTCATAAGTGACAGACAGATGGTTATTTGAGGACATTTGAGGCGACATCGTCCATCGTTACACCTGCAGTAGAGATACACTTCAGTCCTTTTAGTGTTTAAAAAAAATTTGTTCAGGTGTGTTGCTGTGTCAGATAAAGCAATGAAAATAAGACTCAAGTTGTAATAAACTGGTTTGATGGGTTAATACCTGTGTGTAGAGGATTAGAGTGGTTTTTAACTTAAATGTTATTTCTGCCAGGGGAAAAACTGGTCTGACAGCCATGTCAAACACAGACCTATAAAACATAAATGAATGAAAAATTTCAAAACAACTGAAACTACAGGGACCAAAGAACAAACAGACCAGGTCCGAATGGGCTCAGCCTGATGAGACTCGACCTGAGCAGATCAAAACAGAGAGAGAACAGCAACACGATGCTCCACCATTAATGAGTAGCTGAGGTGGAAAACAGCAGCAGCAGTTCTCCCTGCAAAGTTCACACTCTCCACCTCACTTCCAAAACAGGTTTTTTCCTGTGACATGATGACAGAGCGTGTGATCAGAGCTGAAAGAATTCTTCTGAGGTATTGAACTCATTCACACACATATCTGATACCAACAGGGCTCTACCTGAACTGTTTACCAAATGATGATCCAACATAAGTCTGTGGACTATCTGATCCTTCAGGGGCCTCCTGATCTGATTAATTAATCACAATTAATGGTTAGAGTCTGGTTATGGAAGTCACTCATATTAAAGGCTGCAACTAGCCTATTAATTAATTGTTGCAGCTCTACAGATATTTACTGGTCTCTCTGTCTGTCCACTGTCTTTCTTTCTCTCCATCTGTTTTGCCTTTCTTCTCCTCTTCATGTCAGTGTTTCTCTTCCTCAGTCCATGAATATACGCTATGAGACTTGTTTGCTGTCACCTTTAAATACCAACCAAACGAGAACATTGTAAAAAGAATAATGGACATTTTGGAAGTTTCTTCTATTAAAAAGGCTCTGAAAATAATTCTGGAATAAGGAGATAATTCCTCCAAGTCCATGCAATATCACACAAATGCTCCATTTCAAACCAATCTACACTTTTGACTGATTTTCAGCAGCACCAGCATTCCTGCAGCACTTCCACCCACTAACAGAACATTTCTCCGGGAAACACTGCATCCCTTTATCCCTTTCTGTCCTCCTCCTCCTCCTCCTCCTCTCTCTCTCTCTCTCTCTCCCTCTCCCTCTCTCTCTCTCTCTCTCTCTCTCTCTCTCTCTCTCTCATTAGTGTCAGCTAAATGAATGCCATGTAATTGTGTTTGGATTTTAATTTGCTTTCAGCCTCCAAAAACAGCAGCGCAAACCATCAGTGGGCAGCCAACAGGCACGACAACCACTTAACCAGTCAGCAGGTCGACACATGACACCAGTTTGGTTGGACGGCGCACACACACACACACACATATATATATATAAACACACACACATGCAGATGTGTTAATAAACAGATAGTAGCAGTCAGCTGACAGATAAACTCTGAGCATGTGTTTATCAAGTCTCTCAGCATCACTCGGAGTCACACTGAAAATTTGACTAGGACTAAAAATACTTCCACCTCAGAGAGGGACATTAGATTATTTCTCCAGTGTCCTACATTTACTCTAGCAAGAGGAAGCAGGTCTCCCGTTGTACTACACTCAGAGCAAAATAAAATGAATGAATGGCATCTTTTCATTGTTGCCGAGTACTACATTCATAAGACTTTTTGATGTATTTTAAAATGACAAAAAATCACTTCAATCCCATACCAGGATCCTCAACTGCACCCAGCCAGCACCCTTCTTTTTATTCATAATATATATATATATATATATATGAAAGTAACTTGGTGACTAATAATAGCCAACAAAATTAAGGGCATAATAATAATAACAGCACAGTAGAGTAACAAGTCCCCAGACTTTCAGGGTGTACAAGTCTAAAAATATTTTAGTAGCAATTGCTGCTTTGATCATGCATCACTGACCAGTTACATGTGTGGACATAATGTTTTTGATTTAGCAGGAACATCTTGAGCTTAAGCCTATAAGGCTCTATGTGACATTATTGCAATGAATTACTGACATGAACCTGTTCAGTGTTATGTTATTAACAAGTTGTATAGGTTTACTCCGAGCTGATATTGTGCAAAATCAGACTTTATGAAACCTCACATGATAAATGTATTACAGACACTGAAAATGACACCATTACCAAATGCAAACTAAGTTGAGGCATTTTTGAACTTAATGAAAAGCTAATTAACACCAGCTGTAAGGTAATGCTTGCTAATCTTAATTACACAAGTCATTTTAATTATATGGTGGTATATTAAGATTTACTTCAGATTTACTGTTATTAGTACAGCAAGTTTTGATGTGTAGAAATGTGAGATAAAAATCTATTTTTTCTGTTTTTTGGGGGTTTTTTTGCTGCCAGTTGTTTAACAGTAGTCTATTAAGTTATCTATCTAACTTTACAGAGTTTTTAACTGAGGAGGAGAGGAAGATTGTGTCTGTTTTGCTTGTCACTCGTGTACTGCAGCAGATGTAAACTGATGACAGGGATTATATTCAAAGCTCAGATTCTGATATCGATATCTGCAGCTTGTCTAAACAGCAGAAAGAAAAACAAACCACAGACAGAGAGACAGCGGCAAAGGTTTGGTTTACTTTTATATCATGTTGGCTGATTACTGTTTTATGTTGTTAGTGTATATCAAATTATTTTAAATTAAAAACAATACATAAATCTGAATGTGAAATAGCCGACAGGCTCCTAATATTACAAATAGCGATGCATTACAACGGCAGCTGAAAGGAAACAAACAAAAGATATCATGAAACGGAATATAGTAAATACATATTATGCCAGCTGCATTAGAAACACTGGAAACTGTAGGAAGAGCACTGGTGTAGTACAGATAACAATATACGTCAGAATAATGTCAATATAACTAATGACTGCACACATCAAGCAGCAACCAAGGGTCAAAATTAGAAGCCATAGCCCCTGAGATAAAGTGGTAAGGTCAACAGCAAACAAAGAAGAAGCCAAGAAATTTGCGTTAAGAATTACTCACAGTACAAGAATGAAGAGCTTTGTGGGGCTGGATGTCAAAAGATCGGTCACACCACAGGACTGGAAACGAGGCGTGAGACTTTCTCTGCGTTTTGTTAATGAATGAATCAGTCACACTGAAGAAGGCGAGTCATGACTGGTGCAATAAATCTGAGAAAATAAGGGACAGCAGCAGGGTTTCCCCCAGTGTACAAAAAGCCCAGCGGTCTGACAGGCCTAAGATGAACCCCTCACCACTAGCCCCAAGCATCAGATTTTTTTAATGTATGGTCTTTAAACTACAGTTACAGTGGGGCGACTCAGTCGGAAACATGGATGTAATGGTTGGAAAGCTCACCAGCAACATCTGTTAGTTAAAGAGCAGGTCTGAGATCAGCACTCTTTACCCACTATTTTACTCTAACCACCTATCACATAGCAGGCATTAACGCAACAACAGCCAGTCCCCATGCTTAGGCCATTGAAAGATAATGTACATAATCAGTTTTTTCCCATTCACACACAGGCCTTGGAAAAGTTCTGTGTTGACTGTTCAAACTAGTGATGTCTCGACCAAGCCAAGTTCTGATCCAAGTCTTTTAATACTCGATATCTGTTGATACGGAGCCCAACCAGACACTTAAGGTGCATTTCCACTGAAGAAACTTTGACCTGGGAAACTAGAGCCTTTAAAGACTCAGTTCCCCTTACCTGCATTTCCATCCGAGAAAGCAGGGTCTAAATTTACCTCCAAGGAAATTGTTTAGCTGCCAGGAAAGTCCCTCTATTTTGCCTTTATTTGTCATCAGTAGTACAGATAGAGATAGTGGAAGAGAGCAATCTGGCTCAAAATATTACTGGTATGATATGAATGAAAGATTAACTTGGAGAAGGAAATGACAGAAACACTCAGTCCATTGTCATCATACAGTGATGATGTACAGTGGAAATTCTTCCCTCACAAATGATTTCTGGCCGGGTGCAGACACCAGCTTGCAGAGAGCAGTGAAACCAGACAACAGACAGGTTTAATTTAGGCCTGCTATCGAGTTACTCAGAGTATTAACATTAATTAGATATAATAATAAGAGTTGGAGCTTGGCAAATCGACAGAAATCATTTTTCAGATGCTGTAATTTTCACTTGTGATAAAGGAGGACAAAGCAGCAGAATAAAGACGGCGTTCACATAACATGTCGCAACTTCCACACAAGACGAGACAGAGCAAGAAGTTATGTATAAAATATGTGGTGAAAGATTGTTTGGTGCAATGTGCCAGCGACAGATTTTTAACAACATGCCGTTAAGCCGTCTTGTCCTCTCACTCTCGGTGCAGTTCTTCCTCAGAGTGAACTTGTAGTGTTTTTCAAATAGAGTAACAGTGTGTAAAACCGGCAGAGTATTTACAGGTTACAGTACACGTCTGAAAGAGGCTGTAGACGGAGAGAGAGCAAGAGTGTTTGTTGATCCCGGTGCAGAGAGGAGAGAGAGAGCTGGCTGACCAAAGCCTGGACTGCTGCCACCATTTCCAAAAGAGGCGGTTTGCAGCTACTGGCAAACGGAAAGAGGGTTTTATCAGTCAGCATGTGAGAATATTCCTGCAGCAGAAGTGTGTGTGTTTCCCTGAAAGGTGAGTGTGAGTGCACAAGTGTTGCAGCTACAGATTTTAGCTGCCTGTTCTAAGCTCTGTCGCTTTAGTGGTTTATGTGGAAGGCACAAAGAAATGAAAAAAGCAAAAATGTCAAACACTTTCTGAATCCAGCCTCTCAAATATGCTAATTTGCTTTCCCCGCTTTATAACACTGTAAAAAACAATTTAACAATTTTAAAATAATTTAATGCTCCTTACTTGAAAGCAAATATTTTTCTTTCTTATAATACCCTATTTATGTACATTTTACACCAACAGTGATACCAATAAAATGAATCAATCACATTAAATGGTGCAACAGTTTGTGTCTCTCTCTTATAAACAGCCTTTTGAAACTGCTGCAGTGTCTGGGTAACTCAACTAGCTGATCTGAATTTATGAATCCACATGTCAGGATTTAGCATCACATATCATTGGTCGCTGGTTGTGACTTCTAACAATAAGCAGAATCTCTTCCTGTCTGAGGAAGTGTTGAAAAACTGAGGACTCAGGATGAGTTGCTTCACCAGACAGTAGAGACAACTGGTTTCACCTGTCTGGGAGTTAGTTCTCCTTGCTTTACCATCATCTTATTCTGCTATAGTTGGTAAGTGTTCACAGGAAACTCTCCCTCATTTTGCAGCCAACAAATATATGTATAAATAGAGCTTCACATAATAGTTGGTGAAGAATAGGCTGATGCAACAGATATATAAATAGTAAACGGGCTTTCACACCCCTGCACTCTAAAGAAACACAGTCTCTAACAGCTTTGAATCATGTATGAACAAGTTATAAAACCTGGCTCTGGCTCAGCATGTTTAGGTTTCAAGTTCAATACAGTAAAACTTCAAGTCAAATGTCACAAGAAAGAAAAGAGGTGGGAAGGAAGACAGAGAAAATAGATGTAGACATAGAGCTGCATGTTAACGTAGGAAGTGAAGCATAATCTGCTGTTGATTTCACTACAAGCCGCAGAAGAGACACAACATTTAGCTAAATGGCTGATAAAAACAAACATATGTAAACTGGTTGTCTGTACTAGTTTCACAGCGTCGTGGTGTCCTGCTGCAGTATCTGGACGCGGTGATCCTATCGCCGAACACAAACGTGCACAATGCCAAAGCTGAGTCTGCCAGGGCACTTCTCCTGCCAACAGTGTCTTATTCCCATCACGCTCACACACTCAGATATAAAGAGAGTTACAGAGCTGTGTCCTGTTTGTGTAACAGCGTTCCTGTGCTGTGTTGGTATTCAGACTGAGGCCATTGCCATGCCGTCGAATACTGATACCAGACAACAGCTCTGCTCTGCTGTCAGCACTGCTCTCCCTTGGCTGCCTGGTTGACCAACTGATTAGCTGTCTTGCGTGTCTTTATCGCTAAACGACCACCCACCCTGTCTAAGTGATAAACGGGCCCTTTCCTAGAAAGTAGCCTTTGTCTTACAGTGATGCTAGCACTGTTACGCTGAGGGTGTAGCTGTATGTTTAGCAGTTACAGAAAAATGGTTTTACGCAGCTACATGATAGCTGCATGAATTACTGCTAGTCCTGCAGCTATAAGCTAATCCATTCAACAGGAAGAGCGAGTAGAGAATCTGTTTTCCATTTCAGAGGCAATCTAATCCTACCTGAGACTACAGCGATCCAGTGACTCACCTGCTGTAAGGAGTGTGTATCCTCATAACCTGACAACTAGACTGCCAATAATATAACCTTTCACCAGCCCAAATATACATCTATATGTACATCATCGTGGGAAATTCAGCGAGCATCTAACCAGGAAAGAGAAGAAGAAATGTCTATCTAAAGCTAAAGTGGAGATATGATTAATTACTACAGAATACATTGTACAATATCTTACAATAGATGCAGAGGTGCAATATGTTTAATTGTTTATATACAGAGATGAAGTGGCTGGAATATGTGGAATAAGGAGTACCTACATATATACACTAGGTGGCCACTTTTTTAACATGTAATCTAATTCAATCCAATTCAACAGCTCAGCCATAAATTTCACCTTTACAAAGATAATAGTGTTCAGTTTTGAGCAGTCACTGTCAGAGAGGTATTCATCTCTATTTGTTTATCATTGAGGTTGTAGATTGCAGCTGTGCAGGCCAGTGCAACATCACCACTGACTACAACCTTAGTGATAGTACAGCTAGTTTTAACAAAACTGGCCACTTGATAAAGGGAGAATATGTGGCAGAGCTGTTGAACTAGGTTACATTGGATTGTATAGGTGTATATAATAAAGCAGCCAGGGAGTGTATATGTACAGTGGTGACAGCTTCTGAATCACTTTGATGGTACATTGACATGTAATGAGAATGGAGCCTGTCATTCCCACTCTGCACCCTCTACACTTGTTATTGCTCTGTGTAACTTTGGTGAACAGATACAATCTCCTGTTAACTGACAGTCAGTGGCATAAACTGCCTAAACTAAAAATACTTAGAAATCATTAAAAACCAGCACTCATGTCTGATATCCAGCCAGGGAACTTGAAAAATATCAAGAATTCTAAACAGAAATATGATTATTATCCCCAACTGTACATCAGTAGATCATTTAACAGAGGTCGGACAACTTTCAAACTAGCTCTTACAAAATCAAATACCAAATAATCTGCCTTTATTCAGCATGATGACACTAAACATTACCAACAGCAACACATATTAGCATCACTGAGATAAGAAAGAGAAAGAAGTATTTGTAGTATTTCCCCTCTCATCTTGAATTACACAAATATCCCTCTCACTACCTATAGTTTTAATTAGCTTTTTTTTAAACTCATATACATAAACCTTTAATATGAATAATAGTTTTACTTCCAGTGTATTTATTCCCAAAACAGTAGAATTATAACTTTAAGCGGACAGGCAGCAGCTTATGTTCTCATTACAAGCTTGACATTTTCTTAAATAAGATTTTAACACGTTCCAATTTAGCAGCAACCATTGAGCTAAATACAGCACATAACTCATCAGGAAACCTTTATGAAGATAAACCACTGTAGGTATAAAATGACAAGGTTTATTTTTTTATCTGGCAAGAGGGATATTCCCCAAGTGGAGCCCAGTACAGGCTTCTACTTGCTGCCTGGTATTTACACCTGTTCAAGTCACAAGGTTTCAAGCTGATGAGGCTTTTAAACTATTCATTCATACTATGATTACAGTCTGGGTTTCCCCCCTGCATTCTTTTCACCTCTCAACTCTTAATTCCTGCACAGAGAGCTGACCAAACATGACGGAGGCCTGAAGAGAAATGTTGAGATCCTGATGTGAAGTACTGCATGGAGCCATGTACTTGCAGGCTGCCAGCAGGGAAACATTAAGGGCAGGAGGAAACAAATTTAGCTCTAACGCTGTAACACATATAGCTGCAGCATTGATGCAGCAGTATGTACACTCGCTGCTAAAATAAAAAAGCAGGAAGCTTGAGAATTCAACATTTCACCTTCCAACTCACAGCTGTTAATCTGCTAGTAAAAATAAACTAATCAGCCACATGTTTCACTAAAACCGACTTAAATTAACTGATATTTAATTTTCCTTTTTCAAATTCAGTGTCAGGGATGTGTACGTGGAGTCACCACCATGGTGCTACAACTAAGTCCACTGGAAGGATAAACCTGGCCTGATCCGGTCAACTGGCACATGTTAAGGTTCAGTGTACACACTCACTCAGGATGAGTGAATGACTGGCTGGCTAACTCTAAGTGATACACAGAGATCTCCACCACGAGTCCTAAATCTGATTTAATCTGCTACATATCTGCCTGAGCACACAACCTGTTGACTGACAGGCTGTTTGGTTTAATGTCTTAAGTCAAGGATGCTCCTTAGTTAGCATTTTAGCATTCAATTTGTAACACTATTACAATAGGCTGTTTTCACATCAGACATGTTGACTGGTCATTAAATGAGAAGCACAGGTGTAACATTAATGATGGCTCAATTCTATTTTTTGCCTCATGAATCATTCATGACACTGTGGCCTTGGAACTGGTAAAAACCTACATAGAACTTTATTGATTGTATTAAATCCACCTGTTGTTTTCCCACAAGTATAGGTCAAAAAATTTCCAGCACTACTGCCATTACAGTACAAAAATACACCTCATCATCTTACCATGAGAAATATAAACATATTCTTCAACAATATCCTTTATTTTAACAGAGAGGCCAAAGCTCTAAAATGTTGATTGTAAGTCTGGTGTCACTATAGTTTTCTTACTGTCAACAAACGGTTTCTCAACACTTCCCTTCCCTTTCTGTGGCACTCAAGCCTATTGGTTCCTACTAAAGATGCAAAGGGGGAAAAAAGCTCACAAAGATGTAGTGTCATGTTTTAAAATACCCTAGTAATTTCCTAAAACAGCTAGACACTGCAGTTCTTAGTGAACAATAGTCAACAGGAGAATAGTGCATTGTGGACTATTTCAGCAGTGTAATATACTTTGTTCTAGTGTGCACTTCCAGCTGCAGGACAGTGTATGTGGGATGCTCAACATGCAACCACTGCAACAATGTGACTGACAGTCATACATACAAGTAGTGAATTCAATACCGTATTATATCAGATGTTTTTGTTGTGTGTTGTTGTGTGTGTTGTTTGTTGTGTTTGTATGTGTTTGGGTAACTCAGAGAGGGAATTACTTTGCATTCAACATCTCCACGTTGAGAATGTTAAAAACAAACTTAAGGGCATGAGTAAATAATTCACATCAAACATTTTCACCATTTTGGGCTTCTAGCGTGGTTATATAGTTTTGTTTTCATGGAATGTAAACAAACTCCAGCTGCGCTTGACATAGGGTTTCTATAGTAGTAACAATAAACAGAAGAGAGCTATGAACGGGAAAATATGTAGTGATCAAGTCCATATATACATGTATACTGTGTAATTACAACATCTTTAATCACATTTCAGTCTGGGGGCATTGAGGAAGGAAGAAGTAAGCAACAGTAAACGACACAGTGCTGACATCTTATCTGACTGTCAGGGTATTTTCCTGAGAAACTGTCTGACTGGTCCTCTGGGTGGACTGCAGGCTGTCTGACTGACTGGTCTCTTAGCTCCTGTAGCACAGCAGTTACCAAACTGAAGTCCCAGGACCTCCGCGGGTGGGTTAAGAGACAAGCATCTGGGTCTGATCTGACCTTCCCCAACTGGCTGCTGCTTAAATAAGAACACACTTCATTATTTTCTCTCCGAGAGCCCTTCAGACATTCGTCCGACCAGCTGCACTCATGTCAATTAGTTCATCCTTCCTTCGCGGTAGTCAGTGTCAAGGCAACGGTCCCAGCAGGAAGCCATGACATCAGATGGCTATGGTACATTACATGTAATCACTGTGTTACTGGTCTCATGCCTTAATCCCATTTCAGTCTGACAACAAAAGAATAAAACTGACCCAAATGTAAAAGTCATGACGTTAACAAGATTTGCTCTCAGCCCCTTAGAATCAAAAAATGGAGGGGGGTCTTTGTAGTCTCTCAGCAGGAGACCCGGCTCTGACGTATAGAACGATAACATCAATAACAAAGCAATCTGCTGGATCACTGAGCCAACTGATTGGTTCATCAATCACAGGATGCAACCAATCATACCTGTTTCTCCCCAGTGCACACTTATCTCCATACAGACAGAGACAGAGACGAAAACTGCTGAGCGGCAAAGGCCACCAAGAAAGACAACATGTCAATATGTGCACGATATTTCATGACAATGAGTTTTACCTTATTCTATTTTTTGTTCCCAAGTGTGTATTCCAATCGGCACGCTCACGCTCGCTTTCATAATGCAGAACATGGTCAGATGAAAGCAACAGTTCAAAGTGAAACTGTTGGCCGGTTATGAACAAACTTAAACTGCAGACTCATGTGACAAACATCTTACTGCAAGAGGAACCTACAGTTGTGAGGTATTGGTTAGGCAAGTCAGGTCGATGTGCTTAATTCCTGTGTGTTTGTGCAAGAAAGAGAAAGACAAAGCAAATACTGAACCATTGCCCCTTAATCTAGCCATAATTTCCATAATTGGAATGCTGTGTATTATGTATTTGCACATTTTTATTTGTCTGCACCAAACACTGAACTCAAACTCTGACCACAGCAAAATATACATGTAAACAGGGTCTGAACCACTCTGAATATTAGCCTCAAAAGCCTGATACTAATATAATAAAATATTATGTTATATTGCCTAATCTTCCATCTTTAAATACACATACAATATAGTGTATTACAAAGATATGTGTCAGGATATTTTAGAGTTTAGAGTAGAGAAAGAGTAAATTCTGTACAGTAAACTTGCCTTGAAACTGAACTATCAACAACCTAAAAATGAATTATGAAATATAAATAAATATTACACAGTTTTGTGCTGCAAATTTCAGATCATCTTGCCTGTGTATCAGTTGAGCTTTACTTAAAATGAGAGCAGGATTTTTGCAAGGGCCCGCTGTCATTTTTTGTTTTCCAGTAGAGTGTTAATGAAGGTTACTGTCCTACAATGTAATGCTTCACAGAAAAAGAAACTCACAACTGGCAAAAATACAAAATAAATAGTGGACAGTGTTGCAGCAACAGAAACTGAGAAGCATAATGCAACTACAATAAGGCTGCAACACACACCATGCACTGATAAAGACTCCAAACACCATTAAGCATAAACTGTAATGCTTCTAACAGCATCAAATGTGTCAAAAATCTAATATTAATCGAAAAGTCTATGGTCTTGTGACCCAAGATTGACTGACTCTACAATGAAGCAAGTGACTGACTTGCTTACTACAAAAGTTACAGGCATCTGTCTAAGCAACTTTTTTCCAGTAAAGTTGTTTTTATCTGTATTATCTCCACTTTTAAACTGTGATTATTTGGTTTTTGTTTTGTTGGTTGTTGTTGGTTGTTGCCTTCACCCCTCCATTACAGGACACCCAGATCCACTGTATCCTCATTTAAATGTGACAATTAATTGAGTAGATATTCAGTAAATTCTATCAAATTTGAGCAAATAGAGCTATTGTAATTCATTCCACACTGGTGAAGTCTGTCAGGATACTTCAGCACTGCAAATGATTCAGAGCCAGTCAGTGACCAGGTTCATTATACTGAGAGTCAATTGACTGTGTTAATCAGCTCAAGGAAATACCAGCCAGTCCTTCTCTGAGCCATTAAAACCTCTGGTGATAAATCAATAATAAAAATAATTGATCCTATGTTTAATCCTTTTCAAAACACTGGTGAATCATGAGTGGTGATAAATCAGTGTATGCTGATGTGTGCATGGTGGTCAATCCATGTGTGTGTCCATTTATCCCTGAAGAGAGGAAAGGATGACGCTAGTGGTGTCGTTATAAATAGCTTATGCTGCGTGTATACACACATAGACATATACACATATACACATACACACACACATACACACATACACACACTTTTCAAAGTCCCTGCATGCCACATAGCTGGGTAATCCCGTGGCTGTCTCAGCCTGTTCAACCTGTTCTACAGAGAAACTACAGACACACTGAATCTACACGACGACAGATGCCACAACACACAGATTTGATCTGTTTGTTTCAGATCTTAAACCTTTGGTTTTGGTGTGGTTTCCCAGACAAGGATTAAGTCTAGTCCTAGACTCATCTAAGGACATGTCTGAATGGACATTTGCACTGAATTTTGTTAAGTCCAAGACTAAGTTCAACCTCAGTCTGTAAAATGAGCTGTGACAAAATTCTGACTCTGTTGTCTTTGTTCATGTGGATAAAATGTTGAGAAAAAGAAAATACAATTTTGTGTTCACCACTCAAACATTTCCTAATAATAGAAATTACTTAGATATTTCACCACAGACTAACTGTATAAGAAAGGAGGCCCTAGTGCAGACAATTACTCATAAACAAATATTCATTTATGAAGCAAAAATGCTGAGCATTAGCTGGCTGCAGCTTCTAAAATGTGATCTGTAGCTTCTCGCTATTTGTTATGCTTTGATTTGTTGTTTTAGGCCCCCTCCCCAAAAAAAACATCTTTGTTTTCAAGTTATTTGTGAAATGAAAAGGTGGAAATGAAGAAGACTTGTTCTATAAATCCCTGTATTTTAAACAAGGTAGACAAATGTCCAATAGTAAGATTAAAGTTAATCTTTCATCTTTAAAATCTGTAAACCAAAAAAAAAAATCTGTCCCTATCTGATACTACATTATTATGACATGCATCCTAACCTTTATGGTAGTTAAAGTAGAGCAGAGACAGAAAAGAAGGGCCAGGATCACAACCTGAACAGGTCTGGAAAGTTCCAGTTTACCTTGACATGGCTGAGAAATGTTGAGTGTTTATTATTTCATTCATTCAGACAGTTTGTACACAGAAGTCATATGACTCACAGGTAGCTTGTTAAGAGGGCAGGGTTTTGATTTTGGCGGAGGGTGCGACACAAATCCAGAAGGTGCAACACAAATCCAGAGCTATACCTGATTTTGTTTCCCTCGTTTGAGGAACAGCATCTGTGTCTTTCTATCCGTAGTCCCCTGAGTTTTGGGAAACACTTCCTGTGCTCAACTGGGATTGTGTGCTACTTTCCAAGCACAGTATTGGATATTTCCACAGAAAACAGAGTTTGACGTTTTCCCTCTAAACATGCATAATGTGAATGCACCCTTGAGCAAACTGAGTCTGTTCAGGTCTGAGCAGAGTTCACACTCTGGAGAAAGTCTTGCTCCAGGGTGTTATCATGTAAAAGAGTATAGTAGTATATGTGCTTGTGACAGCACTGGTAATTTACATACGGCTGAGAATTATTTTGAGGTGGCTGTGGCTGTGAAGTTAGGCTGCCATAGAAGCATTCCTGCTCAAGAAATTTGAATAATGGGTCTCAAAAAAGAAAATACATTTATGGGAAAATGTGCGTAGATTTCCAGTCAATTCATCCTGTGAGGAAAATACAAAGTCAGCTTGCTATTATCATCTCCTCTTACCTTGCCAGTCTTGTGGTCGAACCAAACCAGGGCATGATTCCTGGACAGCACCTTGCAGTCGAAGGTGGCATTATTCTGGGCTGGGCGGCACCGAGCCACCGACCTGCCGATCTTGACCGGCTCATCCAGGTACACATGCCGCTCCTGGAATGGATGCGAGTTGGGTCGGCAGGCGAACACGGCCAGCGCTGAAGGCATTGATTTTGGCTTGAGAGTATTACTCCAACCAGAGACGAGGGACAAGTTTTCTTGATCCAGAGTGACAGGCTTCTGTTGCAATCCCCAATGAATAATCTACAATAACTGTGGGCCTATGTGTAGGCAGAATGGCTAGTCCTCTAAGTGTCTAGGCACTAACTAATAAACATTGTCCACTGTACACAGCCCGGGCTGCACCGCTTTCCCACTTTATTTCAACAAGACTCTCCTGTGTTTGAAAAAAATGAAAATAAAAAACAAACCAACAGGTATAAAAAAGACAAGACATTCCTTTCACTGACTGTCCACCAAAGCTACATAACGACACTTATATCTGACAGCAGGCACTATGTACAGACCAGGGTGCCATGTGTCAAGACATACATGACTGAGTATAGCACTGACAGTCTGGCAAACAGCCCTCCACGTCCATCAAACTATTACAGCTCTGAAGCAGGCGAAGGAAGCCAGTCAGCCACCACAGACTTGATTTTTAGTCCCCCAAAGATAGCAACAGCTGAGGTCAATAACTGCGGCTACTGATCAAATGCCTTGTCAGTCCAGGAACCTATACCTGATGTCTATCAGTTAACCAAATTATTGCGCGCTTTCTAGCTTGTGTTGAGTCTTGTCTTGCAGCGAGCTAACTACAGACACACACCCCAACGTGCAGCACGCCAATCGGTTCACACACGTTTAGCATTCAGTAATGTGTCATCTGTTAATATATCCGTCATTTACAGTCTGTCATAATCTGAGTGACCTTGTTGCCCTGATACAGGGAACCTTAGCTAGCTACCTAACGTTACCACTCCCTCCAGAGTAACACCTATGAGCTGGCTAATGACACCTAGCAAGACTGAAAGCCAAAACACCCTGAGTTATAAGAACCTTAATGGTCAATTAAATGTACGCCAACTAACGCAGCCCAGTCCCCACTCTTCGTCTGAATTAGTTGGTGCAGAGGGTTCACGGCACTCAGCCGGGATGAACTGGGGATTAGCAGATCTCCTTGTGCAACTAAAATGCTAATTGGCTAGCTCGCTAGTGGACAGGCGAAGCGCTAACTGTCGGCCAACGTTTTCTGGCGATGTACCAGCAAGCTAGGCTAGGCTAGGCTAGGCTAACGAGTGCTGACAAACTTATCATCCAGGTCCTCAAATGTTTTCTCCCCGCCCTTCTCGACCAGTTCGCTTACCGAATGGAGGCGAAATGCCATCCCTGTCTCCTGGAGCAAATAAAAACAGCAAGCTAGCCCGTCGTTTGGCTACTACGGAGCCCTGCAAGCGACTGTTAGCATTGAAGGAGAGAGAGAGAAGAGGGGTGAGCTACCGAGCAGCTAGCCGGCTAACTGACAGTCAGGGCAGAAACAGACGCGGAAAAATCAGGGGAGTTTCTTGACTGCGGGTGCTCACGCATCACACCAGCCCGATTATCATCCAGGAAAAAGCTCGGTACAAGCCACAAGTTGCACTGTCGTCGTCGACTTCAGTCCAGGTCGTGTTTGCCGTGGCGGTTTTGAGTTATAGCCGTTGCCTTCCTTCAGTTTTCTGGAAGGAATCTAGAAGAAGTTGTCCTCCTCCGCAAGTCCCGGCCGCCATACTGTAACTAGAGAGCAGACAGGCGTGGTGCGTTCACTGCCCGAGTCACATCAACTCCACTCACCGCTTTGATCATTAAAGCAGCTGATCTTTACTTTGGATTAAAATACATGCTGTTGATTTGGGCTTTTAAACGAGTAGTAAAATCTAATGTTGGAAATAATGATAATAAGGAGAATAAGACTAATAAATTTCAAGTCAAAATCACGGTTTTGTGTTTTGCTGGGCCCCTAAAGATCCATAATTCTATTCATATTTCAGCCTGACTGTACTCATGCGATGGAATAATAATAATAAATATCACGTAATACGCTCATTATAGTACCTGAAAATATAACAGAAATTAGTCTATATTTATAATTGTTAACAATGTAAAGAGCTATGACCCCTATTTAAAGTTTGTATTTTATTACCGACATCAAAGCAGTGCTGTGATATTTCAGGAATATAACTGCTTTTTTTCAAAATAAAAGTAAATGATACAATCAGAAAACATATTTACTTACTCTCAGCCAACAGAGTGAAGATTTCACTACAACATGGTAATAAAACAAGACTTTTCATTACATTTGTTCAACTGTTTGGTATGATTTCATCATTCCAAACACATATACAATATAAATAACAAGACAAACAGAAATGTATTGGTTTTCCCATTGGGATGTCACTATTTAAGGAGTGTTTGTTTAAACTGGTTTTCTATCAACCATCTGTTTCAGTACTTTTCAGTAAACCACCACCACTGTAAATTTCCAGTATCACTTACAGAATATTGAACACAGACTGACAATCATTTCCATCTTAAGGTTTTATCCAGGTGACTTGGTTTACGGACTGGGACAGCAGGGTGGGGTGCGGTGACATGGGAGGATCAAATTCTGCTTATGGCTCCAGAAACGTCCCTGCTGTGTTCTGGTGAACCGACAGCTGAGACCAAATCAATGCTGGACGAGACAATGGAACAGTTAAGTAGGGGAGGATAAAATACTATGAGGCTGCACTGCTTCTCATTTTTAATTCACTCATCACTTAACAGAAGATATGACAAAATAACACAAAATTACGTATTAATGTTTGCAGTTTTTTTCCATCAATGGAAAAATAATCAAAAAGTTTGGTTTTTTTTCATAATCTGTTGATTGGCGATTACATTTTTAACAACTGACCCTCACATTAAATGTTTTCCACAAAATGGAGCTTTGATATTCAGGTGGTTGATATAGCCATTTGGACAAGTTAGATGAAACTGTATTTCTCTGCATTCATGTTAAGGCACAGGTGTCAAGAAAATGTGCAGGTATTTTGGTGGAATTTGAAGAACTGTAAGAGAATAAAGAAAAAAATTATAATGATAATAATGGTCGCCATGTTTGAGTAAATATTGTTTGGTAATGGACTGGAGTGTCATGTAAAATGGGATGAGTTTTTACTTCTGAAAATGAAAGTCAGGAAGTTACGACATGAAAAACAAAGACAGCTAACAACTAAAAAAAAAAATTGAAAAAACAGTCAACTAAAAACTGAAAGCAGAAAAATCTCCATCTCAGAATCAGATTTATTGAAGTTTGTTAACACAGACAAGAAATGTGGCAGTTAGTGATTCTCAAACACTGAAGACAATATACAGACAATGTGCATCATATTTACAGACAATAAACAATACAGATTATATATAAAAAATATATGTGTGTGTGTGTGTGTGTATAGTGTTTGTAGATATGAGGGTGTAGTAACTATCTGATAGAAGAAGAAGAAGAAGATAGAGGAGCAGCAGATGATACTAGTCAGATTTTTCTGATGGTGATAGTATAAGGGAAGAAACTGCTCCTGTGTCTGGTAGTTTTGGTATAAAGGCTTCTGTAGCATCTTAAAGAGGAGTAACCCAAGAAAGGGCGGTGTGAAGACTCTGTAATGATTTTCCCTGCTTGTTTCCTAGTTCCTGGGGCAGGGCAGGGGAACACCAAGGATGATGCATTTAAATATTTAAATTCTGCAATTCAATCATCATGTGGGAATTTCCTTTGTTCTCCCTAAAATGAATCATTAACTGATGTGATTCTGAAGAAGAAAGCATATCTAAATGCTCTAAATTTTCATAAGGCTCTGTGTATAGTTTCTAACAGCTGGTACAAGCAATGTAGTTTAAATGTGTGTGTTTATTTTATGCTTCATGTCTTAGTTTTATATGAATTTCCTTGTATTTTGCAATGATTATGTTTGATGTCAGTAGGAGTTGCTTTTATAGCACTTAAAGGAATAGTTTAACGTTTTGGGAAATACTTTTTTTTCCTATGGAATTAGATGAGAAGATACCGCTCTCATATCTACACACTAAATATGAAGCTGGAGCCTGTAGCCTGTTAGCGTAGCATAGACTGAAAACAGGGGAAACAGCTAGTCTGGCTCTGTCCGATGGTAACAAAGTCTGCCAACCAGAACTAGCTCCTGGCTGTAGATTCATTAATTTACCACACAAATAGGAGAGTATTTACCCTCTCATCCAACTCTCTGCAAGAAAACTTAAAAGACATTTCCCAACATGTTGAAATATTCTTTCAAACCCTCTTTTGTTCTACCAAATTCCCTTCTCTTTTCTGTATCCCCTCTACTGTATGTTGATCACAACTCTGTCTCACTGTCATTTGGTGTAATATACATACAATTTAGACAAGCCCCTTAACTACAACATACTCTGAAACGTTTGTACATGAACATTTGTAGTCCTGCTTGAGGTCTTGGCGGGTCTGAGATCTTGAAATGTTGATGCAGAGTTCAGCTCGGGATCAGGCTGATTATCGGTCTGTTCCAAATATACCAGAGTGAAAGACGGTCAAGGACTGAGGGACTAACACAGACTGTCAGACCAGAGCTGTACAGTCTTATGTTGGCTGGCTGTTTCACAGTTTTACTATGACTTGGTCCAGGTCCAGGTCTTGGTCATGGTCATGGTATAGATCTTGATCCTCCTCCACTGCAGCCCTGCCCATGATCCAGCCCTCCCACAGACCCAAGCAGGGACCAGCTGTCACTGCACCAACAGTCTGACTATTAAGATTTAACAGCATCTTACTGTGTTTAGCTTCTTAGCCCAGTTTGACCCAGTTAACACTTTTCAGTCATTTTATAAATGCTCTGGTTTGTTTTATGTTCCTCTGTTTGTTGATCTCACGCTTGTAGCTTCTTGTGAAACACTACTTTTAGTGTATAATGATGCAAAAGCCACTTTATATTTTTAGTCTGCAACTAATTGATTCCACATTAAAGTCATTTTGACTGAGAAGTCATTAAACTACTGACAAAAGAATGGAAGTTTGAACATTTACATTGATGTAAATAGATTGGGTTGTACACTCAGATGATGTAAGTGTTTTTTCTTCTACTTACCTATAATAAGGTGGATTTATGTCACAACTCAGGCCAACAGGGGGTGTACCCCCTCTGTCTGTGAGCACCCCCACTCTGTTTCATCCATCTGCTTTCTTAGAGATGCAGCTATTAAAGGATTTTGATAAAGCTGATTTACTACCTTGTTCCTGACTGGACTGTAATTGCAGAAGTAATTCATTCAGTGATGTGAGTTACACTCGGTGAAGAGGAACAGATCCAGCAGAATGGACAGAAGCAGGTGCATATATTGAGTAACTTTTAAAATGATCATTGTTTGGACCCAAACAGTCTGTGAGGAAACACAAAGATACATTACTATAAATACAGATTTCAAAATTTTGACTTCACTTAAAAAGAGCTGCAAATCTGTCAGTAAAAGTTTCTCATTAATTCTTCTTTATAGTTTTGATCAAATGTAGTTGAACCAAAACAAAACGGAGCACAAATTTCTTAAATCAGTGTTAACTTTTTATAGTGCTTTCCATTGCATCTCACAGATTCTTCAGACAGTCGAGTCTGGGCTGAGCAAAGTCCATCTGTATGTGGTTTAAATAAAGAAAGCCAACATTTTGATTTACTAGAATAAAATTACTTATAAGTGTCTCATAATTATGGCATGCTGACTGTAATCTAATAATTCTGTTTAAGGAAATTAAAATTATATTTGAATAAAAAGTGTCAACACTGGCTAATTATTCCTTAACTTAAAAAGTCAAAACTTTGACTATATTATAATTTGTTTCATATATTTTATTCTAAATCAAAAGTATGATTTGGAATCTCATTAAAAATTGACTGAGTATTTCTTAATTTTGTTTATTAAAGTTAGAATTCTGATTACTGTAATTTAACCATAATTGTAATTTAAAGAGTCTATGTTTTTGTCTTGTTACGTCATAATGTGAACTTAAAAAGTCACATTTTTGACTATGTGTTCAAAAGTTCGATTTAGCCTCTCATTTTTTTTTGTATCTCATACTGGGAGTATTTTTTTATTTTATTTTATTTTTTTCTATTTTTAGTACTTCAAAACTTTTCCTCCGTCTGTCATGCGGAACCTCGTCCTCACCTAAACACAACGCTGCCAGGGACGGCCTTACGTGATGACGTTTCACTTTCATCACCACGACGTACGTACGCTCCTGCTGCTAGGCTAGGTGCTAGCTCAGTGTCTACTTTCTGTACCGCTGCTTCTGTTGTTGTAACCAGAGGTGACACTAACTAGAAATACTGGTAAACTTATTTTGAGAACCGGTAACCGTTAATCCAGAGCGTCTGACTGTCTGTGTCGGGCCGTCGCCATGGCTCTGCAAGGCCCAGAGGAGCTGGGGGAGCAGGTCGAAGAGCCGGAGGATCTGGACGATCAGGACGCTAGTAGCATCTCCCCGGCCGAGGAGATAACGCTGCCTCCCGGGCCCGGAGGCGACGAGGAGCCGGAGGAGGCTCTCCTCCTGCCCTGGGACCGCTTCTCCGCCTGGCTGCACTGCATCTGTGTGGTGGGCTTCGACCTGGAACTAGGACAGGCGGTGGAGGTGAGGCAGACGTAGCCGCCGGGGACAGCTGGGTCATGTTAAACTCCTCTGCACAGTGGCTAAAATGTCTTAAGTTAGCGGTTATCCACGGCTCAGACTATTTCCTGGACTGGACCTCACAAACCTCTTCATTAAGCTGTTTCTTTGGTTATTGTTTGGTTAAATGTTAACGACATGTTTACATACAAATGCTACAGTAACAGCAGCATCATTTCACCTTTTTCTTTGCAGGATAGCGAGTTCATTATCTGATGTTGTTTACTATAATTAAGCTGTAGTGTGTGTATGTGTGACTTTCCCTGGATTTAGCCTGTAACAGCAGCCACAGCATCACCTACACTACAACCTCTCATGGAGGCATTTATAGCAAAAACTCTTCCGCGGGCAAACACACGTTAAACTTTTCCTTGGGGAGTTGAAAACAGCACCTGTGGTATGGAGGGTTTGAATCCTGCTGGAGTCACCAAGGCTAACAGAACAAACACCTGTTGTCCTCACAGGAGTTTTGGATATAGACATTCACCAGCAATTTGTTAACACGACACAATGCATGTGTTTAATATGTTTTTACACAGCGATCTGTTTTAAACTAACATGTCTGTTTCACTTTCTTTATTTGCTGAGCAACACAAAACTGCAGACTCTTCCTGTTTTCTGATCATTTTACTGATTACGTAAAGTAGATTTAAGACTCCATTAGGGCCTCAGCTAACAAGTATTTCCTTACTAATTAATCCACTAATCACTGATTAATCGTTATAAGTCTTTTAAATGGCACCAAGTATGGGGAAATGTCCATCACAAGTGCATAGAGCCCATAGGGACATTTACAAATATATTATTTTGTTAGACCAACACTGAAACTGGTCATTTCAGCTTAAAATCATGACACAAATGAAGAGTTAACTGTTGTCTAAATCCAAGACCATTTCTTCCATATAATATAGTCTAAAACTGGCAAAATGTTGACTTAAATTAGATTAAAGTTTCTGTTAAAATGATTAATTAAACTAATAAATAAAGACTAAAAATCTGTTCAGAAATTTAAAGTTAAGTACATGACAGTTTTCAATACACCTTGTTCTGAACATCTTTCAGTTAATGTCTTGCTGTAGAGATTATATATGTTATTTATATAGATTATTTAAAATCGAATCATATCACAAATTACATATGTACCATATAAAAGAAATGCAAAATTTGTTTTAGGCAATTAAGTCAAGTTTTACACAAAATTGAAACATTTGGTCTAGTGTATTATGGGAACAGCAAATGCAGCATAAGTTAGTACAGTAACAGTGACAGTCGTTACAGAAAGTATTTGATCCTGTGGCTGAAGTGATGAGACAAAAAACTGCTATCCTGTGCTAAGATATCCAAGTTTGAAAGACCTGTGGTAAAAAAGTGCTAAAAAGCTTAAAGTTTTCAGAGGTGTCTCAATGAGGCCACTTCAGTGTATTAACTCTGTTCCTCTGTCCTCCAGGTTATTTATCCTCATCATTCCAAACTCTCAGAGAAAGAGGTGAGTCAAGCTGACTTAATAAGTTTTATAATATTTAACATTCTGTAAATAAAGTCATCACATGTTGATGAACAGGTTCACTAAATTGTATAAGACCTGAGCTGTAAAAGTTGGGTAGAGTTTGTTAGATTATTTCTGTTTATTCCAGTAATAACCGTTAATCTCCTGCTGTTTGCTGTTTACTGTGTCAGTGTTGGGTGTGTGGATAACAACTGGGGCAGGGACAAAAACAAACAAAATCTAATCTTGTCACTGTCTCCTTTCAGAAAACAAGTATCTGCTACCTTTCATTTCCTGATTCAAACTCAGGTGAGTTCCTCTTTCAGCCTTTTAAACTTTTCTCTGATGCCTTTGAATGCAGCAGAACAATGAGAGTCACAGTGGAGACTGGCTTTATGGTGATGCACCAGATTAAGGGCTGGGTTATGCTTGAAAAGTAGTTTATGCAACATGTTGTCTGATCATGTCAAGTTTTTAATATAGTTCTCAATGGCCTCGCTCGATGGCACAGTGAAAAGGTGGCCAGCATAGAAAGGGCGAGACGTGTTAATCGTTACATATGGGGATAGCGCTGCATGGTTTCAGACAGGCTCTCCTGGAAGGTATTCATAGTTTTGCACTCAGCTGCGCACATCAAAAGTGACAGAAATAGTTGTGTAAAGAGAAGCGTTGCGGACAAAGAGAAGATCAGTCCCTGCTTACTGTCTCACCTCCACACTGCTGGTTGTGGGTCGTGAATGTCAGATTAGTGTTTTTGTAAAGTTACATAAATGGTCAGATACAGCTCCTCTGGTCCAACATTGAAAAGGCATGTGTTTTAGAAACACCTGGCAGCATAACACATCGCAGTTTAACAGCAGCACAGGGTTGAATCAAAGTCTCAGAGTTGAAAACTGAACATTAGAGCTGTCATGTGGATAGGATTTATTACAGGACTGTTGAAGTGAACCAGCTTGTGAACATTAACATGTTTCAAAGCAGAAGACTTTCTACCTCGTCTGAATGGCCACACAAAGGCGAAAGCCCACTGTCATAGAGGGTGAGATACAATGGCTGGGATTCAGCTCAAAGAGAAGTTCAAACCCTGCCTACTTTCACACCTCCACACAGACAGCCAGTGACTGTTTAAAGCAGACGTGTTTGTGAGTCTCAGAAAGTTATAAAAGAAATTATAGGAAACAGCCCCACACTGAAGAGTTGGTTACCTTCGACCTTTGGTGGTCTTGTGCTCATGGTGAACAGGCAGCTAGGGCTGGATTTAGTTGCCGTTAAGATTCTGAATTAGGTTTCTAGTTTCTGGAAGGCCACCTGGAAGCTCTCCACTGACAGTTTGCAGTCGTTTAGCTCAGCAGCTACCATTTTAAATGGTTTATGTTAACAGCCCAGAAAAACTAAGCTAACAGAGCCATTTTAGACACTTTGATTAATGTAACACTAGACTGAAGATAACCTGGGGTACACACTCGTGCACACACATCCTTGTACACCTATCTTTGTGGGCACCTGTTATTGTCACTATCTATTACATAGCCCTGTTCCCTAATTTAACCCTAAAACCAAGTCTTAAATTAACCTTCAAACAGCCTAAATGACCTTGTTGGGTCCAGTATTTAAGTCCCCACAAAGCTGCTGGACCCCACACAAGCCCACAGACACCCCTCTGGAATTGTGTGTGCGTGAATCATATATGTGTGTGTGTTGACCTGCAGGTGTGTGTTTTTGTTGACTGTGAGTCAGCAGGCGGTGAAGCTGATGAACCTGCTGCCCTCAGGATGAAGACAGGATTAGGACAAAATGCTTACAGAGCTGCTATATATATAAACTGTAGGTGTGTGTGTCAGAGAGAGAGAGAGGGAGAGAGGTTGCGCTGTAGATCTGCAGCTCTTGCTCTCAGCGGCTCCTATAATTCAGTCTCTTATCTTGATCACAACAACTGGAATCTGAAACAAAAGATTCTTGGTCTTTGCGTCACTGGCTCCATTTTGCTAATGAGGTCCTCAGTGTTATTGACAGTGTGCCGACAGTGTCACAGGCTCAGATCCAGCATCTCACTCATACTCTGATTAGAGTAAATAGAAACACATAAATGAAGAGAATCTAGAGCCTGTTAAGTTAGTTTAGCTGTAGTGGAGCTGCTGATGGCATGTTTCATGCTGGGTGGTCTCAAACGCAACCCGACTGCATTATGTCATCGAGTCTTGGCTGAGTGCTAGGAAGTGTGTGTATGTGTGAATGTGTCCTACAAAGGAAGTTGGACACACACAACTCAGTGTGAGGTGAAGTGTTTGTGTCTTTTGTATTTGGATCGTCTTAAACTCTGATCCCTGTTATCTCATTCTCTCTGCCAGAGGATGTGCAGAGGTCATGTGGAGGTTCCTATTTCCGCTTTTTTTGTGTGTTTCCTCTTCCTGTTTGTCCAAAAGTCAGGAGGATACCATGAAGACACTGTATATAACTCTGACAACATTTTTCTTGCCTTCTCAACTTTTGAAATATACATTTTCTACAGTTGTAAGCCAGACTTCTTTGGGTTGAATCAGTAGTAGAACTTCAGTTTTGCACATAGGTATGTGGAGTAACAGCAGAGGCAGTCACATTTATTTTAGTGGTGATTAGATGATTCTCAGAGATGTAGTTTTCGGAGGTGTAGCTTTTGAAACGGTGTAAAAAAATGAAAGAAAAACAAGTGCAATATTTTGTTTATAAGTCAGGTTGTGGCCTTGGACTTAAAAGGGTTAAATCTGGCACAGTGTTTCCATGGAAACCACATCACCACTATACTCTGCTGCTGCGTCCCCAGGTTGCCTTGGCGACACCCAGTTCTGCTTCCGCTTCCGCCAGGGTTCCAACAGGAAGTCGTCGCTTGGCTGCTTCCTGGAAACCACCGACCGGGACGCACCGCCCTGTCTGAAGGTCAGGAGACAACACACACACACACACACACACACACACACACACACACACACACACACACACACACACACACACAGACAACCCCCCCCCCCAAACTCCCCTTTGGGACAGCTGAAAATCATGACCTAGTTGCAACAGATGTAATCAATTATTTACATCTCAAACACCAATAAATAGCAGTCTAATGGATGTGACAAAATGTTCTAAGGCAACAATAACAACATTTCTATGGTCACTGTTTATTGAGTGAGGATAGCCATCAATTACATTTTAGGTCTGCAGTGCAAAGCATGTGTTTGTGTATTGAGTCATTTGAGTTTTACAGCAAGATAAGCTGCTGCAACTGTGTTAGCTCTCACTAACTAATGGGAAAATCTGCCCTCGGATACAATCATAAAACATCAATTTTTATTTAAAGTTTTATTCTTAGGAGAAATATAAGAACCCCTGACATACAGTGATGCGTACCTGATACTGACTCAGGGTTTTCATAAGTAAAACTTGTTTCAAGTCACATCTGTAAAAATCTCCTGAGTGAATCCTAAAAACAAACTGAGCTAACGACAACAGCAGCTTAGTCAACAGCCTACTGTAGCCCCTTAGTGACATCCTGTATTCGCCAAAGAGTGACAGAAAACACTCATTTTTAACATTAAACTACTTTATTCAGTGTTTCCTGTTTTAATTATTAGGTCTGTTTGTTCTGGAGAGGAGGAGACCTCTGAGGATAATTCAGCTCCTGGTTAAAACCTCCTGAACTATGAACTCTGAAGGAATCTACAAATGAACCTACAAATGAAATGCAATGAGCTGTTAAACAATGCAATCAAGGCAACTACTTCTGTCACCCAGTTGGACATTATATGCACTGGTGGAAAATCTTGCTGACTCTGTGTTATGCATGTGTGTGTATGTGTGTTGCAGAGGGAACAGGGTCATTACTACGGCTATGTGTACTTCCGTCAGGTGCGAGACAAATCCCTGAAGAGAGGATACTTCCAGAAGGTCAGTGTCAGGCTGCACGGTCACCACAGTTTATCTCCATTGTCTCTGAATGAAAACCTCAGCCTGAGCACGATTAGTCAAACAATCAGTTGTGTTAGCTTATATAATTTTTCTTCAGATAGTAGCAAAGGCCCTTGTGAGGGCTCTGCGTTGTTCCTATGCAGTAGTATCAACCAAGCTTCAGTGGCAGTGTTTCTTTCCTCAGAAGCCTGTTAAACTGGTAAACTGTAAGCCTGACAGATTAACAGCGGTTTAACAGGGAAATCTAATGCCCTCTCTCTCTGTCTCTGTCTCTGTCCATGTCTCTCTGCCAGTCTCTGGTCCTGATCAGTAAGCTGCCCTACGTGACCTTCTTCCACTCGCTGTTGAAGATCATGGCTCCAGAGTACTTTGAGAAACAGGAGCCTTGTCTGGAGGCCGGTCAGTCTCATCAACTGTCTCTATAGAGAGTTTGTGTTAATGTTTGTTATCATCATATCTTGTCCATCTCCTCTGTTTTTCTTCTCATGCGAAACCATAAACATTTTAACTTCATTAATTTTGGATTAATTGCAGGGCTTTTGAATCAGACTGTATAATAAACTTTATTTACATAATTACTCACTCTCTGAGGAGCTCTGTTTGTCTTCAGGGTAAATGTTTTAATCCTTATGAGGCGGATTCTGAATGTTCCTGTATTTGATTGACAGCTTGTAACGACATAGACCGATGGCCGACGCCCCATCCCGGACGAATCCTAACCCTGCCTATTATGGGCGTGGTCATCAAGGTAAACACACACATACACAAACTCAACAGGTGGAGACCATTAGGCTTTTTATTTTTTAGTTTTAGCAGCAGTTGCATGTTGCTTAGAAGATGTATTTCTTATCTGCGGGCTGTTGGTAGACTTTTATCAGCCAGTTCAAAAAAAAAAAAAGTTTATCAGAAAAATTCACATGAAAAATCACCAAATTTGGAGATAAAATGGATTTCACTGGACAAAAAGGGCATGAAAACCTGTAGTCTGTGAAGTAACTAGTAACTAGTAACTACAGCTCTTAAATGAATGTAACATAGTTAAAAGTACAATGTTTCTCTCAGATCAAGTGAAGTAGAAGTAGAAAGTAGCAGAAAATGATTTTACTACAAGTACCTTAGATTTGTGCTCAAGTACAGTAAGTACTTTGGCCAGAATCACCGTGAAACGGGCATTAAATTATATTCTGTGTGTCACTGAGGAGGTCTTAAAAAGGCTTAGTTTAACTCAGTAAACCATGCAGATTGGATTAGTGTGGTCTATCCTCAACCCACACCTAAACAAAAACACATGTCAGAGCACAAGTTATGGCCACCAACACGCAAATTCACTTACATTATATCACAGTACAGTGTAGAACTCTGTTCACTACATTTGTGTCAGGTTTTGGATCATAATCTGAAGCCTAAAATACAAGGAGACTTGGGAGTTGTTTTAGCCACGTAATCTTTGATTAAAGCAAACAGAAGCAGTGTAGACTTGACATTCAGAGGTGTAGACAGACGCAGAGGAAATCCTGCATCAGTGCTTATCTGGTTTCTTATGAGCGTTTGAACCTTGACTGTGTTGAATCTGCTGCAGGTTCGTATCCCAACCTGTTACGACAAACCAGGAACCTCACAGCTGGTCCAGTCCGCCCAGGTAATAATACACACAATCACACACGCGCACAATTAAAACATAGCTTTATTTTATCAGCAAAGTTTCATAAGAAGCTGTTTTCCTAAGTATTAATTTCTGTGTGTGAACATGCCTCAAACACCTGATTATTTCAGCTAACAGGGGATGTATTTGTTTTTCAGAGTGACAGTCTGGTGTCCATCGTGCTCCCAACCATCCATGAAGTCGACCTGTTCAGGTGAGACGTGCAGGTCACATACTTGACTTCTTGTCGCCACCTGGTGTTCAGTGGTAGTGTTGCAGCAATAGTAGCTTAATCAAGCACAGTTTGGACTGGTAGGTTTTTACTTGGTTCTGATGGCAGACAAATATAAATAAATAATTTGGAGGAAAAAATAAATCTCGTGGTTGAAAAAAGTACTTCTGTGAGATGTCCTGGAGCTGTCTTGAGATCTCTCAAAAGTACCTCCTCCACAATTATTCTTTTTGGCCGATTCTCAAATGGACAAACAGCCAGAAAAATCAAAAGTTTTGTAAGAGCTTGTAAGTTTTTTGAGATCTTGCAAGATTTTTCTCAAAATCCCGTAAAAGTTTCTGGAGATCTTGCAAAAGTACCTTTCCCCCCTTCCATGTCCCTTCCTGGGCTCTGTAGGAGACAAATCTGATTTGTTTTTCAGATCAGATCTTTGGGAGAGACTGTTGGCCATAACATCAGATTTGTGTGCCCAGACATCACCAAATTATCCATATGCGTTGCTGTAGTAACAACATGGGTGTCAGTAAATACGTACCTATTGTTACTCTACTTTGACGACTTTGTTGTGTCGCATTGCGAGTGACTCAAAAGACGCTCTGAAAGCTGATTTGAGCAAATAGAGTGTCCAGGCAGAGACATATTTGTAGAGATCTGATTGGAATTCAAACCTCTGGTTCTGATTTGCAGTTCGCATTTAACACGTTTTTATTAGCTGTCCAGACTTACTGCACTCAGTATGGATACAATCTGGATGTGCTAAAAGACAAGAACAAGGCCTCTTATATTATTTATTTATTAACTGTTTTACCTGGTGAAAAAAATACCTTCTCCCCAAAGATTATCTACCAAAACTATTTTTTTATGGGGTTAAAATAAAGCACAGACTTCTTTACAATGTTCAGTTTGTGTTTCTAAAACTCAGTCAGTGCCCTTATCCACAGAACCCACCCACAGGGTCAATGTGACCGCCATGAATAGTCATAGCAACTCTTAAAAGGTCAGTTTTACACCCTGCTGTGTTAATTAGCATTTTCTGTATTCAGGTTAAAAAAAGAGGAACAAAACCACCTCCTGTTCTACGTGCAGGTTCTTGTGGTTATTTCGTCCTTTATCACAGGAAACTCCTCAAGAAACGGAACAAGAGGAAAAGAATGAAACCAGATTAAAAAACAATAGATGTTTGACCTTGTCAGGAGTAAATAACACCACCTGTTCTGTTCAAAACCTGAGCTCAGAACAGTCCAATAATGACTAATAATTCTCCACTGAGGCAGACTCATCAGTTTCTTACAAAACAAATATTCAGCAGAACAGAAAATGCATAACAAGCATTTGTTTTGTTAGATATTTTAGTCCTCAGCCTTGAAATTTTTACTTTACAGCAAAACATTTTCCAAAGCTGACAGTGGTTTGATGTCACATTAACCTTATATAATCATTGTCTCTCTCCAGGTGTTTCTACCCAGTTTTCTTCCACATCCAGATGCTGTGGGAGCTGGTGTTGCTGGGGGAGGCGCTCGTCGTGATGGCGCCGTCGCCGGCAGAGTCATCAGACACCGTGCTGGCACTGGTCAGGTTAGTTGTGGAGCGGGTTAGGGACAGATCATTGCTGTATTCTGAAAAGATTTTAAAACATAAGTCTTTTGTGTGGCTAATTTCACATCTTAAATCAAATTGAGCTGTAGCTTTCTGCTCATGAAGCCCCACATGGAAGTTAATTAGTCTTCAAACATTAATATTGCTTTGTTTTCCCCTCTCTGTCTTCTCTCTGCAGCTGTATCTCTCCTCTGCGTTACTGCAGTGACTTCCGGCCGTACTTCACCATCCACGACAGCGAGTTTAAGGAGTACACCACCAGGACGCAGGCTCCGTGAGTAAAGATGACCCTGTACAGCCACTGATCTCCAATCTGCATCTGCTGCTTTTATAGTGTTGTTCATTCATGGTCAAGGGAAGGGAGACTCATCTCTCTCTCTCTCTGTCTTTCTTTACAGGCCGTCAGTCATTCTTGGAGTGACCAATCCTTTTTTTGCTAAAACTCTGCAGCACTGGCCGCACATCATCCGCATCGGAGACATGAAGCAAGCAGGTAGATGATGCTGCTATTAGTTTTTTTGTCTTTAAATAATTAAATTAAGGCTTAGGGCTGCATTATGCCGTGATATTTGAGACTTCCTGCTACATTACATTCTATGTATGATATAAATCTTAGCCTGTGCTGCCCACCTCTGTGCTGAATTACTTTACATTTTCACTCGGAAAGCCCTGGACTGTCTGTCTGATCTTTCCTCTTTCCATCCGTCCATTCTTCTCAGGTGAGATGGCCAAACAGATGAAAGTGAAGAAACTGAAAAACCTCAAAACTCTGGACTCTAAACCTGGTAAATGCCTCACACTCATAATACTTTTTGTCTTTAGATTTTGGTGTGTTTGACCTCATTCACAAACTCACATTCAAATTAATGAGGTGGCAAATTCCCCACAAGAGGGAGCTGTTAGATCAATTTCTGTTATCTGATCTGTGTGGGTTGTGTTGAAGGTGTGTACACTGCATATAAACCGTATCTCAACAAAGATGAAGAGATCATCAAACAGCTTCAGAAGGTAAGTCAGCCGTCTCTCCTTGATCTCCTACAAACAAGGTTTTGTTTTTTTTTTTAACTTTTTTGTTTAAATGGTTTTTAAGGACACATTAACTTGTTAGTCTGCAGTTTATGGTTGTTGTTTGTTTGTTTTTCTATGTTTTTTTGGAGTATTTTCTAGTATATCTTCAAACGTTAATAAACTGAAGGCATGTGATCAAGTTACCTCCACTGATACACTAATCATATATCTGTAATAAACTAAAATCTGCTGATAATATCAGTTCAGCTTTCGTCTGGCTCTAGAACTGGACAAATGAGATGTAAAGGTGTTGATTATTTTTTTCTTAATTCTCAGGGTGTTCAACAGAAGAGACCCTCAGCGGCCCAAAATGCAATTCTTCGACGCTACTTCTTAGAACTGACGCAGAGCTTCATCATCCCACTGGTAAGAACAACTAATGCTTCTCTGTTTCTTTAGATGGTGGTGTTTCATTGTGATATAGTGGTGTGTGGGTTTTGATGAGTTTTATGATTTTGATGTGCAATGAAATAATGAAACCATGTGTGTTGGTGTGTTTTATAGGAGCGGTATGTGGCCAGTCTGATGCCTCTCCAGAAGTCCATCAGTCCCTGGAAGAGTCCTCCTCAGCTTCGACCGTTCATCCAGCAGGACTTCATGAAGACACTGGAGAAAGCTGGACCTCAGCTCACATCCAGACTGAAAGGAGACTGGATCGGACTCTACAGGTACACACGCACTCAAACACAGGCTTTTAATTTGGACCATCAGCAGAGGGAGGTGTTGAACTTGCTTGATTGTAGAAGTGTAGAGTCAATCGCTTGTGGAATTAGTGTTGTAGAAATGCACGTTATCCGTAGCACCATGTGTTTTCTCTGTGTCTTCAGGCATTTCCTCAAATCTCCAAACTTTGACGGCTGGTTCCGCAACAGGAGGAGAGAGATGACCCAGAAACTGGAGGCTCTGCACCTCGAGGCACTGTGTGAGGAGGTGAGGAGGGAGAGGAGGGAGGATGAGGATAGAGGGATTAAAATGTGAGGATCAGGAACAGTTAAAGTTAGGATGTATTAGATGTATCGTGAGTGTATCAAATCTGTACCCTGTATCGAGTATTGTACTGAATCGTGAGTTGACTGAATCGTTACACCCCTAGTTAAAGTGATTTTAATATTTCAGGCCTGTACAGCTTTTGAGTGTCTGGTGATAAACAAGCTCCATACTTTTATATGTCTGTCTTCTGTCATTTCTTTGTTTGTAGGATCTGCAGCAGAGGATCCAGAGGCACACTGAGGTGGAGACGGTTGATCTGGTTCTGAAGCTAAAGGATAAACTGGTCAGTACAAACTCATCTGAGGATCAAACTCTTCATCAGTACTACAAATAAATGCGACTGCTTATACTATTATTACTATTAGTTCTGTGGCTACTTCTATTTATGCTGCTAATATTACTAACTCTGCCATGACCTGCTGTTACTGCTAGTGCTTCTACTAAGTTGTTAATCAGAACATCTGTGGGTTTTGAAAAGTCTTGAAAAGCTTTGATTTTCTTACTTGCAGTCTTATCTTGAGACATGAGTTCATTTCAGATTTTATTCAGGTATAATGAGTGAAATGATAATAAGCCTTTTAAATAAATTTAAGTTTTGGAGTCACAATATATTGTATTAGGTTCTTCCAACAGAACAATCTCCAAAACCTGGTGCTGGTAGTTAAAGTTTTAGTTTTTTTTCTCATAAATCATTCTACTTATATTCAGATAGACAGTGGTGTGGTTTTGGGAGTTATTTAATTATCTTTAATTGGTTAATCCATTCATTTTGCCATTTAACCGGTGTTGCTTTATTAGTTCAGTCCTCATGAATTATTGTTATATCCTGTGGGTAAACACTAAAAATGTGATAGACTAAAAAGTAAGTGAGGTTCATATCGTCCCTTTGGGTTTTGAATTATATCCAACATGGTTTCAAAAGGTCTTTTAACTCAGTGAACCCTGTATAAACCCTGTATAAACTCTGGCTCACAATACACTCTCCTGCAGACTCAGGCGGAGAGGGAGCAGCTCCCGGTGCGTCCAGGGACCCTGGCCAAACTGAGGGCCCACATTGAGGCTGTCATCCTGGCCTTACCAGAGGACCTGCAGGGCATCCTCCACAAGCCCTCCTCACCCTGACCTTTAACCCCACAACTCTGCAACTCTAACTCCCAGTGTGAGCTTGTTTTCAAGTTTTGTGGGACGAGGGTAGTGGGTCTCCTCCCACATGGTGCCCTAGTTGAGGGGCCCCCTGTTCTCTCAGACTGAGTCCCAGTTCAAGGACCTTTGCTTGGGTCTAACATGGAGAGCACGTTGCATTTTTGTTTTCCCCAAAATATACATCCAAATTCAGTTATATTTACTTTTCTTTCACCTCCAAACCATGAGTCAGTGGACCAAACACGTCGCTTATGTCTCAGCGATCGGGTGGTACTGAGATAACCAGCTGGAGCAGGCCAGAGCTGCCTGTCATAAACTCCTCCAAAAGAAAAGGTAAATATCACGAGGAATTTTTTCATCACAGAGACGTTATTAAGCAAATAAAGGAGTGCTTGAGTCGTTCCTGATTCACCAGATTTTTGCTCTTTAACCACTTTAAAAGTCCACCTGAGCCCATGGTTGCAGAAGGATTTGTCATCACCACAGAAGCAAGAGCAGGAAGACAACCCCAGCTGACCTTTGACCCCTGAGCATTTTTACCTCTTGATATTTTTAATTTTTACTTTTTTATTTTTAAACTTGACAACAGACTGCTGCAGGCAGAACTGACTGTGGAGTTTTTCATCCATTTTTAAAATATGTTTTTTTTGTTTTTTTTTTCTTTTTTTAAAAGAAGTGCACTTCATCGCTAACTGGACCAGTGTGCCCTTCACACACACACACACACACACACACACACACACACACTTTGACACATTTATGCAAACAAACTGAATCGAGCAGAGCCAAGTAGTGCTTTACTAAAATGTTGTCCATGAAAACACACACACAGCATTAAGCACCAGCGACCCTGTAACAACTGTCAATGCAGTAAAAACGTGTCTCGTCTCGTCTGCTCAGGAGTAAATCTCATCCCTGTATCCACGTCGTAACAGGAAATATTCTAAATCTGTCCTGAAATGTTGAGACGTCTTTGGTGCAAGTTGTCATTATATTTGTTTTTTTTTTCTGAATCCATAAATTTGTGTGTCACTGTTTTATTTGAACTGCCTGACTCTGAGCTCGTCCTTGCTGGACTTTGAAACTGTGGAGACTAATTTCTGCCAAGAATGAAAAAATAAAAAGATGAAACGTTAGAAATGTTAAAAATACTCATGGTAAAATCAAAATGAAGAGATACTAAGTCAAAATTCTGAGATGTAAAGTTAAAGTTTTTAAGTCAAACTCATGATATTAATCTACTAAGTCCAAGCTTCTAGTTAAAAACTTTGAGGTATTAATGAATTATTATGAGACAAAAACAAAGTCAAACTTTTGACTTAGTATTTAATAATTTTGGTTTACCAAGAATATTTCTATTGTTTCATTTCTGACATTTCATCTGTTCTTTTTTATTTTATTAAAATAACAATGAGCTGTTTTAGTGAAACTTCTATGATTAACTTGAGCTCAAAGCAATACTACTTTCCTCACCCTGGAAAGTTTTCACTCTACAGCAGCAACACAGGACATTTCAATTGTGAAACACTGATACATCTTAATTTGGGATTTAAAAAATCATTATTTCCATTTAGATTTCTAAATCCAGGGTGCAAAAGTCACCTAATTAAATTAAATATGCTCTTGGGTTATTTTATATTTTTTGCTGTGTGTCAGTTTGTAAGAGCTGGTTTTTATTTCAAATGGTGGAAACTGATTTTATGACAAACTATAAACTTCTTCAGTGACTTTAGGTGTTTAAACCAAGAATCACACACATAAACAGACTTACACTCACTGATGTTAAACAGACGGTAAAGGCTGCTTTATATTTTGGAATCTTTGAATGATATAAATTATGCAAAACTGCAGTGTCAGCTACAGATTTTATTAGTCCACAAACAACATCTTATGTCTTATGGGGGATTGTTGTTGAGAAAACAGACCGTATGAAATTCGTCTCTGAATGTAAAGAAATAGTCACTAGACTTTTTTGTGAAATTATAAACAAGCCTTACAGTCTTTCAGGAGCTAACAAGCTAAATCTTCATATAATCACCTTATAAATTATATATGTGATTATAAATAATCATATATATATCAGTGTAAATTTCCCCATTGTGGGACTGATAAAGGATTATCGTATCTTATATATACAGTATGATTTATCATATGTATCAATCATATGTTCAATTCAGCTATTAGGTCACTCTGTTTCAGTTGTTTTGAGTTTTTTTTTTTCCTGGCAGAAGTGTACTTCCATAGTCAAGTGAAAAGACAAACACCAGCTTTTTTGCTACTCCCACCTCCACACAACTGTAAGACTGAAGCTGAAAACAGATACTTTTTTTTGTTTGTTTTTAAGTCCCCCAATAATGAGTAAAAATGATGGATCCACATGATGGTGACTGCAGTGTCAGGCAGTGTTAGGAAGTTGTGTGGTGTTTTGTGTGTATATCTGAGAAAGTAAAAAAACCCAACACTACAGCTGGCATTGTTTTAACTGATATTTCACAGATAGAAACGAGTTGATGATTTGGGTTAAAATGATGCTGGTGCCTTATTAGAAGAGGGGGAGCAGAACCAAAGTCTCAGTCTGAAGGAACGAAAACTGTTCCAAGAAGAGCAGTTCTTCTTTAACTGCTGCTCAAGACCTAACGTTTATTCTTTTTTCTTACGCTAGACTAAATGTATTCTGCTCAGGATTTCTTCCTTTCAGACAAAAAAGTTCTGAAGTCTGTTTTAAGTGTTTTCTGCTGAGCAAGCGAACTAAACAGATGCACTGTCAAACTAAATTAGAAATGACGACCGTTTAGATCTAGTGAGTGAAATACTCCATGTCAAATAAAGAAACCGAACAAACGTACTCAGTTCTAACAAAGGTAAGGTAGGGTGGCAGTGCTGGGTCTGTCAAAACACGTTTTTTAATGCAGATTTTTTTCCATGTTTTGGATGATTCAGTAAATTGAGCGTGTGACTTTTGTCACTTATTAAAATTGAAATGAACAAATCTTTTCTACCAGCCAGCTAACATTTTATATTTTGAAGCTGAAGGGACAAAACATCTGAGTGGTCCCTTGAAAATAAGACAATTCATCTCAAATGAATTCAAGAACATTCCTGGACACCTGACATGTAAACATGAACGAAACCATAATAACAACAATGGCAGCAATAACGGTTTTTACAGGTCATTTAATTTATTATGGTAATTTGTTTTTTCAGAGTTTACTCTGTTTTTTCTGAAAGTGTAGTTAGTGGTTACATGCATCTGCACATGAAGTTAGTTGATGTTTGCTTTACAAAATATTGCTTGTTTGAAAATGTTAACTTCTCGTCAAACGTATGGATTATGGTTTTATTTTGGTAATTTTCTTTTAAGCCATTATGTAACACATGTTTATGAATGCTTTGAAATTTGCCTTTTTTTTGTCAAGCAGAATAATTGTAAAGAAAAATAACAAAAAATATGTGCTGGTTGGAAAAACCTGTGACATCTGGTTGTTGGGCAACCATGTAAGTTTTATATTTGTTAAAAGAAAACACATCTTATTTTAACAATTTCAAATTTTTTATGGAGGGCTATTCTCATATTCCACTCTGTAGAGAATTGAGAGTTTTGTACATAATGGTGTAAAGTGAAATGCTGGCCCCTGATATGAGGATGTACAATAATTATTTTGCTACTACAACAGATGTCTTACTAAATACAGAGCTATAAATAAGAATTTCTTCATATAATGTTCATTTATCCTAGAGTAATTTACAATGTTTTTGAGACACTTTGACATTTTGAATTTGTAGCTTATTTCCTAACAGACACATTGGGATCAGAAAGTTTTAACATTTCTCATCACTGACCTTGTCAATTACCAGTTTGATTAATAATTAATAACTATTTTACTTTATACCTGTTTATTGGTGTCAGTGACCAATAACAGTGGATACTCAGAAAACAAATTATAATGAAATTAATAGACACTATGATAATAAATAATTAAGGGAAAAGCCTGTTTAAGTCTGTCTAGGGACCGCAGGTGGAACTTATCTAACTAAATGTGGTACAATACATCTTTTTGTGTTAGATGAATGTTTTTTGTACATGGTCCCTGACAAATACATCTGATAAACTAGATTATGTCAGCTATGGAAATGATGAAGGTACATTTAAGGACAGACATAGTTAAGGTTTGAGAACAACTTGTGGCTATGGTTAAAAAAAATAAACAGTATTTTCGTGATCTGACGGATGTAGTAAACAGTTATATCTGCTCATAGCAAGATTAGAGTTTATTAGAAACCATTTATAACGCTAAATAGAGGGACTTTAAGTCTTACTACATCCAGCAAAGAGAGTAGAGCAGCATGATGGATGGAAATGTTGGATTCAAACATTTCTTTTCTCTCTCTCTTAAAACATTTTATCTTCAAAAGCAGACAGATGACATCAATGAGATCACAAAAAGGGCTACATTAGCTTCAAAATGTAATGCTAACGACTTTCAAGTGCCAAAATCTTTGACCCATCCTATATTAAGTGTCTGGGAGGAAAATAATAAGATGCTACAAGTTCAAAAAGTCAACGTTAACAAAACCAGCACATTATGTTGTACAGCTACACACATTTTACTTTATTGACACAGTCACTATTTTTGTTTTTATTAACAACCATAGCCACTATGCTCAACCACTCTGATAACCTGAAGGACTATGGTTTTGATAAAGTAATGACACCATAAGGAAAATGATGAAGAAGTTGTTCTTTATTGAACTTTTTCCACACGATGGCCTACAGTTATTGTTTTTTGTGAGCAAAGATGTCGACCACAATATTACGTTAACTTTATTGTAAGTTGAACCTTGTTTGAATGTACTCACTGCTGAGTATTTTCATGACATTGTTTACTTTTCACATAACATTTCAGCTTCTGTCCACTGTTTTTTTTTTTTTTTGTTATTGTTTTCTGTTTTTCTGAAGAACAGCTGACACTAATTCAAACATGGTGGTTATTTTTTATGTCATTAAACAAAGAACTTCAATTTTTATGTTTTCTGTGAAGAATACTGAGGGTGAAGTGACTGAGTGTAATCTGTGCACACAAAAAGATTAAAGAACTGCACATGTATTTATAAACTGTGTGGTTCAACCTGCAATAATTGAACTTTTGTGGTCCACATTGGGTCCAGCCAGATTATGAACATTTGTTTCTAATACAAACAGTGATTAGAAGAGAAAAAAATTAATAATCCTCCTCAGCCATCTCCTTATTGTTTTTTTTTCTAATAATATACAAAATTAAACCAAACACATGTAAAAATAGAATTTAAAAAATCAAAGATGTAAGTAAAATTAGCTCCTAGGGTTATACAGAGATTAATTTGTCTTCAAATCAGTAACATTTTTGATCATTAAACAAGGAACAGAGGAGACAGTTTTTCTTACACATGCCACATCTCTTACACCTGCATGGTTCATTAAAGCTGTTGTTTCTCTCTGTCTTTGCTTTCCCCCATATTGAAAACCCTCCTGGTCTTCTTCTCTCCCTTTGGTCCACGCCTTCTCCCCTTTCTGCTCACCAGCTGTTGCTGCCTGAATCTCATAGACGTCCTCCAGTAGCGGGTTTCCTCTGAGAGAGTAGCTGATGTAGGACCAGGTGAGGACGGAGCCACGGTACAATCTAAAAACACAAACACAAACTTCATTTTTCAAGATGGATTTAAAACAAATTTGTTTATATAAAAGGACATTTTACTGTAAAATACACTGTGGTTAATCAGAATCCTTTTTTTAGTGTCAGTCACTACAATACTGTAGCTCACATATTCCAAAACTGCCTCAGGCACCTCAGGATACCAAAAAACAAATAAACAAACAAAAAAATACAGCTGCAACTAACAAGTATTTTCATCATTGATTCATCATGTCTTTCGGGTGCCTTGTTTTGTTTGAACATTAGTCCAAAACCCTGAAATATTAAATCTAAATGCCATTAAAATAAATTTACAAAACTTTTCAACACAGCTTAAATACAATTAAAGATCTACACATGGTGTGTATTTTAAAGGCTGAGTCCAGGATGGACCAGGTATAAGTAACTACCCATAGTGTACTGTGTTTAGTTTCCCTGACTGTACACCAGGGCAGCATTTACAAGGTAAAGACTCTTAAAAAAGGGATGCAACATAACATACATGAATTGGTGAAATGACCTTAGACCTAACTTTCCTCTCATTTAACATTTATAAGATGGAGTCTCTGCCCTGATATCTGAGGTAAACCTGAAATTTGTGAGTGAAAACTCCAGTTTAGAAATATAAATGTTTATTCTCAGCAGCTACCTCTTGTTATGAGGCCATGTTTTAGTGACTGCACCTTTAAATATCTATAATCTATAATATAATTATCTGAAGGTTTGTGCAACAGATTTAACAGTTAAACCACAACTGATTGAACAGATTTGATGCTACCGAAACATGAATTACAACAAGAACTGTTCATACTGTGTTGTCTTTCTGTACTTGTGAGGATCCTCATTGACACAATACACTCTCCAGACCCTAAATCTAACCATTACAACTCAGTGCCCTATCCTGATCTTCATTTACATAGAAATTTTTCTTTGTTTAAGGGAGTGAGGACTAGACAAAAAAAGTCCTCACTATGATGGTTTGAAACAGAAACCTGTCCTCACAAATGAACACACACTCACAAACACACACAGGTATAGGTTCATACTTGTAGGCGCTGGGGTTCATGTAGTCAGTGACCTCTCTGTAGCGTAGAGGATAATCCCAAACCTGGATATCTGTCACCTGACCATCAAAACCTGAAAATGTAATCACAGGCTCTCCTGTCCATGAATACTGAACACACACACACACACACGAAGAGCAGAGAGATAATATTAGAGACCATAATGAATATTAAAGACAAATTATGAGACTAATTTGATAATATTAAATCAGGAAGTGTCCTACTCTACTTTCTGTGATAATCATGCTATTACTGCTCATCTATTAGTTTTATTGTAAATGAACAAAAATCTACTCTGTCCTCACCCGAACAGGCAGCAACTTCCTGATGCTCATGTACGAGCCGCTGAACAGCTGGACCACATTCGTAGAAGAGTCCAAGGTGATGCAGACTCTGGTCCATATGTCCGGGGCAACTTCTGACCAGAATCTTATGCTGGGCTGCAGGTAGATGTTGGCGTACCTGTAGCGGTCGTAGGACAGCCAGTACGAACCACTGACTCCCAGGGTCAGAGGGTTAGAACTGGACGGACTGAGTGTGAAGATTCTGGGGTTTCTCGATTGCACAAAGTCAGTGAGGAAACGCAGACACACAGACAAACCTGCAGGATTCAAAGGAGGGAGAGTTGATTTACTCGTTTGTTATAGTAAAATAATTTGTGCACAGCAGACATAACAGAGACTCAGTACGACCACAGAGAGATGTAATTCAACTGTAAACAGGTACAAAATGGTGACAAACAATGTGAGTACATGAGCATACTTTTAGTTTCTGCCCTGTTTGTGTTCACACCACTATTACGCTGGATGTCTGTGCTCTACTTAACTGTAGCATCTGGATTTATTTTGAAATTATTCACCTTAGTGTCTGTTGTGGCTTTACTTCCTGCTTTTGTTTCATCCTCTCACCTGCTCCCACTTCCCCAATCAGCCCTGCAGTCACCTGGTCTCTCCTCACCTGTTCCTCATTACCCTAATTAATACATATACCTGCCTTTTGTCACCAGCTCTTCACCAGTTTGTGTGCCTACTCTCCTGCTTTCCTGTGTAAGTTCCTGAGCTTTACTCCCTGTGTATTACCCCTCATGTGTTGTACCCTAAACTGTCTTCACTGCACCTACCAGCCTTTGTGCTTGTTTGCATTTGGGTCCTGAAACTCTTGAGCCAAAGCGGACAGTAGTAGCTGAGTGGGATAATCTGTACATATTTAAATATGCATAACAATGACAACCTTGCAGACAGCGCAGTTTCATAATTTATCATTCTTGCTCAACTGTTTTGCACAATTAGGTCAAAAATATTATGTTTTAATCATGTTTTATTACATTTTGCAGAGGAAAAAATGAATTAATGCCCAAGATTAACCAATATTATGCTGTAAGATGTGCTTTTTTTCCCAGCTACATTTAAGTTCCTTGTTATAGGCTAACCTGCAATTTTGCTAATTTCCAGTTTATTCCTGTTATTTCCCATGGAAAGTTTCCAGCTTTGAAAATTCACATAATTTTGCAATCCTAATGTTGATTAATGAGCACTGTTCCCGGAAAATAAGTTAATTAATTGATTACTTTAAATATTATCCTCCAGAATTAATGGATCACACACAACCAGAATAAACTGTTATTATAGTATATATAGTATATAGTATTGTGTATATATTATTTTATGCAAACATAACATTATAACATAATATATAATCATTATATATTATATATTATTGTATATAGTATGGATAGTAGTAAGAGAGTAGATTTAGTGTCAATTACTTTCTAGGCCTTTTTGCCCCCATGTGGTCAGAAACAAAGTGATGGATTCTGTCCTGGTCAAGAATCAATATTTTTTCAGTAAATTTGTTACAGGAACAGAAAAAGAGAGAGAATGCATCCAGATTAAATCAACATTTGGGATTTCATATTTCAGTGCTTCTGATTTGGTTTTGTACTTTGCAAATGTCCTTACCTCTGGTCGGAGGCTGTGTGGGGTACGGGGTGGTCGTGTAGTAGTGACGTGTTGGTGAAGGTCTTGGTTGCGGTGGGGAATAATTGGGAGGAAAGAGGGATATATCTCCACCATTCAAAGACAAAGTGAACATCTTCCCATCTAAGTTCATTGCAGGATGACCTGGAGAAGGGACAGAGGAAAAGATACGACAAAAATAATTTGTCAGCATAATTTAAGATCTTCTTTTTTTTACTCATGCATGTGTTTATTTTTAATTGTATGTTCTCACTTTTTGAACACAGTCCAGTACTGTGTTAATAAGTGTACTGTATTCCATATTTTACACTTTTCCATTGTTTTATTTGAAGGTATCAAATCATTGAAAGTATCAAAAACCATCTCAATATCTCCTTTCTGATGCTTCTCTCACTCTGCAAGAACAGGGTGTTATGTGTCTCTTTGTGTTTGTTCTGTGTCACCACTAACCACAATTATTTTATATGTTTTTGCAGCTGTGAGCAGCTCCTCCATGTCCTTTTGTGGTTTGCATTGTTGGACAGTAGCATCATCAGCATTTAAAGGCCCTAGAAAATAAGTTTTAACAGTTTTTTGTTTGTGTTGTGTTTCAGTGTTTGTCTTTTTCTTTGTTGTTTTCTCATAGGCTTTGAAGTGGGCGGGGCTCAGCTGGAAAAAGAGGTGATGTCACACGGTTCCAAGCACCAATCAGGATTCAGCAACACTTGAATCGGATTCAGGTGAGATAAATAAATGTATTACACCAGATATAACACAATGCTAATTTCCAGTGCAGTGACTTGTTGCTTATTATTAGTTATTTAATGTTATAGAGAAATACTTAAAACATCTGTCATGTACCTGTGAAAGGTGTTGCTCTTAACTGTGAACCTACAGAAAATGATCACCTGAATCTGCAGCTCCCCTTAGCTTTAAGGAGTTTTACAGTGAGTTTCTTCTAATTGTTTAGGTGTGTGACCTTCTTTACTGTTTTGGTTCACTCTCCACACCCTCATAGCATCATCTTTTGCAACAGCAGGCAGCTGTTTTCAGCTAAAAAATCTCTAAAAATCCACTTTCCTCTACCTGCTCAGCAGCAAACAGCAGGCAGAAACAGTTAAAGACGAGCTGGTGGACATAGTGGAGCATTTAGCAGCTAAAGAACCAGATCTTTCCTTCAGTGGGTGGTGGAGACCAAAAATAGAGTGAAAAGAGAAGGAATATTGGACTCAATTTATTAATCAATCAGGTGGCCACAAACAAGTCTCCAAATGAGTGATAATGTTCTGTATCTGTTTGATGACTAAATAAGTAAATGTTTGCTGGCAAGTTCATTAACATTAAAACCTAAAAAACCTAGACAATGATTTGTCAAAAAAAGTTTAGTTAAGTTAGTTGAAGCTGACTGAGAGGCTTTAAGTATTTTTGGGGGCATTTTATTACAAAATGCACCAAAGAAAGAGAGTTGGCACTTTAAACCCAATTTCTTGCAACTGATCATTTGATCAACTGCTTTTAAATTTAGTGGCTCATGACCTACACCAAAGTGCTCCTGGAATGTGATGTTACAGTTTTGTTTTATTTGTCACTGTGCGTATATATATATATATATATATATATATATATATATATGTGTGTGTGTGTGTGTGTGTGTGTGTGTGTGTGTGTGTGTGTGTGTATACACGTATACCTGTTGTCCATGGAGTGGTGGTTCTCCACCGAGGAGTAGTAGTTGTTGGTTTTCGGGTAGTTGTTGTTTTTGGGGTAGTAGTTGCTGTAGTAACTGACATGATCGCAATCACCAAAGGAACAAAAAGCAGCTTGCTCTTCATCTTCATCCTCACCTCACTGACAGGAGTTTCTGCAGTAGAAAACGTGTCCTCACTGTGTTGGGAGAGTTTATCTGTCTGTTGTTCCTCTCAACAGGCTGCACACCAGCTCCCTATGCTCTCATTTCCTCATTCAAGTGTCTGCAGCGGCTTTTAAGTTTCGTTTCTTGTGCCTCTCCTTTTCTCCCCCACCAGTGTCACCACTTCAGGCTCACATAGTCACATAGTCACATTTTACATTCATAGAGGGAAGAATTTATTTATTTATTTAAATGTAGATGAATTTTTACTCATCCTGAACATCAGTGAGCATTGTTTTTTGTTTGTAGTATATATAATGGTGAATATCGGTGAGCACCCGCTCATATAAGCTATGGGTTTTACAGGGTGCTTCTTGCTATGAGCCCACATCTTTGTGTTTCAGGTGCATTATGTCAGTGACAGGACCTCACAGACAGAGGCGCAACTACTATATTTGCAGGCAATGCAGCTGCACTGGAGCCAGCAACAGTTCAGGCCCTTCTTTATCAATTTATTTTATCTCATGCATCTTTAGCAGTGAGTCTACAGTGTACACAGGGCAACAACACTGCTCTGTGGCGTCCTTCAGTTATCAGTTATTCATCAAATAAATAACAACACAAGGACATGACAGTTTAACATATAGTTAATCGACTCATACCTCTGTTTTACATTAATATATTGAATTTAAATAAGGATTAATGCAAATGTGCCTGTGTGGGACTCTGGGTGATGCATTGTGATGGAGAGGGGCCTGCTTTGACCATCTTACAGCGTGGCCTGGTGCTGACTCGTTATGTCATCAGGGTGAGGGATGAGGAAATGCATTACATCAATGACGGGACCGTCACAAAGATAGGTGTACAAGGGTATGTGTGTGTTTTTCAGTGCTGTGACAAATAAAACCAAAGCTGGCTAGATACAATGATAAGAAAGAAAAAACTTTAGGTCACTTTAGGTTGAACTACACGTTTTGTGTTTAATTGTTTGTATTATTGAGGATCTGTCAGTAAACCAAACACAAACACTTCAGAAATTAAGAGTGCAATCATCAGTGACAGTGTCGTAATAATTTACTGTATGTGGAGGAAACCAGCTCAACCAGACTGGAGCAAAGATAACCACAGTGTTGCCCTGTTGCTCTGCTGTAATTTCCCAAAACCAAAAATCACACCACATGTAATCTGCTGTGTGTGTGTGTGTGTGTGTGTGTGTGTGTGTGTGTGTCAGGGGCCTTATCTGCCATGGAGGTCATGACTTCTGCGTGAAAACTGAGTGTAAATGCCAATGATTCATATATATCTATATTTCTAAAATCTTGTTTGAACTTGTGTGAACTTCTCTTTTCACCGACAGAAACCATCCAGATTATATTAACAAATTTCTTTGTCAATAAATATCACGTTTAACTTTGTAAAACCTTTAAAAATTGAGATTATCGATCATTGTCTTGGTTAAAAGAAACAAACCATAAAGAGAACAACACACAGTCTCCTGTGTCAAAGTCCAGTCTTTTGTTGACCCAAACGTCCACTCCCACTTCCTCTCACTGTACATTTTGTCGCACTTCCTCTTTTTCTCCTATTGGACACGTCAAAATTACCAGTTAGAGGCTTTGTCACTTTGTTTTTTTTTTAGCCATTTGCAGAAATGGCTAAAAAATGGCTGATACTGTCCTGAAAGATTTACTGTATTAAAATGTGTCCTTAGGGTACAGTTTATATTGTGTTTTAGTGTTGCATTTAATCAAACTAATTTTAGTTAAATTGGTATCCACCACCATTCCCATTTATTAATCCTGCTTTCACCACAGGCTGTCTGCACCTCAGGGCCTGGAACCAGATGAACTCGAAACTAAAACTCTCTTTTACAGTCTATAACGTAACTGTTAACATATATAGACTTATTATAAATATAATAAATACATTATAAATATAGAATAAACATATACTCAATCAAATATAATATCAATATTTGTGGACTGTTCAAAGGAAAAGCAAGTCCACTCACTGAGAGTGGTGGATACACACAAACCTGGCAACTCAGGAAATACAGACTGTGTCAGTTCTGCCAACAACAACAAATGGAAGAGACAGAGCAACACTTCCTGACAAAGACAGGAAGACACAGGGACTGAAATAAAACTTAAACAACAAGAGTTCAAAACTAAATCAGTATTTAAATCGAGAAAAACTGGCACTGAAACAGAGACAACAGCTTGTTTTTAAAGTTTTTTTTTTTTTTTAAAGTAGTGGTGGAGGTGATGTAGGCTGAAATATTTAAGATATTTATTCCAACTTCTTAAATGTTTTCACTTCTGTCATTATAGAATACTTTGCTGTACAATGAGGTTCTTGAAGTATAGTAATAATGTTTTTTGTGCTTTTCCGCACATTCTCTAAAACGAAGTAAGATTTCAGGTGTTATCTTTAAAAAACTTAAAGCGAATTCAATTTGTATTTTTCTTTTTTAAGAACAAGCCTTTATTTTGAAGCCTGCGTACTGTTTCCGGTGTGCGGTGTTGAAACCTGTTGCGCCGCCGCTGCCACCGTGTACCGAGCTGACAACAACCGGGATGACACCATGGATAACACACACTTCACACACACTGTCTATGCCATTGCTGCTGCCCTATAAAAACCGCACACACTCGCACAAATCGACACACACTTACCACGAGTCGTTTAGTGCGGAGCAGGAGCTTTCTACCTGAACCATCATGGGCGTCATCATCTCGCAGATCTTCTCCAGGTTCACCTCCAAGACCCCTGTCAGGATTTTAATGGGTGAGTCCTGATTTAACTTTATTACCAACCTGGCTGCTCTTTAAAGGATTAGAATAAACCTTATTTAAAAAGGGCTTCAGGTGATTTTTATTTAAACTTAAATGACATTTAATAGAGTGTATTACTGGTCAGAAAATCTATTTGTTTTGATCAATGATCAATTATTATCCCCACCGTGAAGGTTTACATTTGTAACCAAGGGGTGCAAAGTAACGGAGTATAGTACTACTTGTATACTTCTACTCTACTTAAAGTATATTCAACTGATAATACCTAGATGTTTGAAGTGGCATTTTCGATGCAGGTCTTTTGCTTGTAATTGAGTATTTGTAGATTACAGAGCTGCTACTTTTCCCTCAGTAAAGGGTTTAACACTTCTGTCAACACTTGATGTTTGTAACTTTATTCGTATTTACTGAGTTGTTGTTGCTGCTTGTTTGTAACACTCCTGTCTGTTTGTGTTTGTGCTGTTTCAGTGGGTCTGGATGCAGCAGGTAAAACCACTCTGCTGTACAGACTGAAGTTGGCCGAGGTTGTCACCACCATCCCAACTATTGGTCAGTTCATCTCCATGTTTATGTTAAGGCACACATTTAAAGAGAAATATGAAACAATACACTTACATCAGTTTATTAATTTCATTTTGTGTGTGTGTGTGTGTGTGTGTGTGTGTAGGGTTTAATGTGGAGACAGTTGATTATAAGAACATCAGTTTCACAGTCTGGGATGTCGGCGGTCAGACCATCATCAGACCTCTGTGGAGACACTACTACACCAACACACAGGTAATACTACTTCTGCTACTACGACTACTGCTGTTACACGGCTACTACAGAAAGAGGACACTGGCAGTAACGCATGTGTCTCTGTTTTCTTCAGGGTTTGATATTTGTGGTCGACAGCAACGACCCCGAGAGGATTAAAGAAGCTGCTGACGAGCTGCACACGATGGTAACAAGCTTTTCCCTGTAGTGTTTCAACACACAAATTCAAACACACACACACACACATATTTCTAGTTTGTATAGAGCTATCACAATAAACAACACCTGCAGTATTAACAATGTTTAAGTAAAAAAAAAAAAAAAAAGATGGAAACTCACTGTGAAAGTTTCCTGGGGCCCCAGACACCCAGGTTTAGTCTATAATTTGATTAATTTCAAATTTGTACCACTGAAGTACATCTACTCTCCTGTACCCTCCATCTTGTCTTGGAGAGAGATCCTGTGTTAGTTTTAATATCTTCACTATTTTAATTATTTTGATCTTATTTGCTGTTGTTGTGTTGCTGTTGTGTTTTGCCACATTAAGTCATGTTTGTGTGCTGCAGTTGGAGGAGAATGAGCTGAGAGGCGTGGCCGTGCTGGTTTTCGCCAACAAACAGGATTTGCCCAGAGCCATGTCCGTCAGTGACATCACCACAGCCCTGGGCCTATCAGGGATCCCACAGCCGGTGAGTGAGAGATTAACCTGTAGACTTAAACTGTTACATTAAATTTACTTCAAGTAAAATGTGCAACTTGTGGGTTTTTTTTCAACTTAAAAATGTAACTTTGCTGAACTGTGCTAATGTTTTTGTCCTCTGTGTGTGTGTGTGTGTGTGTGTCTGTGCAGTGGTTCGTCCAGGCGTCCTGTGCCGTCAGTGGTACAGGTCTGGCCGAGGGCCTAGACTGGCTCTCCAGCAAAATCCTGAAACATTAGAGGCTGATGTTACTGATGCTGTGAAGGATGTAAAAAGAGGAAAATATCTGTGCCTATAAGACATACCTACATGTCCTGCTTAGTTTATAATTAGCTCTACAAGGCAGGACTGTAGAGCAGATGAGCGACCGGTCAAAGATGACAGAAGTTTATGTTGTAAAATGGCTTCCAATGTTTCCATGATGCTGCTAAAAACCATTGTTTGCACTTCCAATAATCCCTACAAGACACCAGCCATCAGAGATCTTGGATTGTGGGAGATGTAATGTTTTACACAGATGCTTTTCAGCCATTTTGGCTCGTTATCCCTTAAAATGAAGTAACATCTACTTATGTTGCCTCATCACAGGTTATTGCCTTGATGCATGTGGACATGAGTTCAACCTAAGAGTGATTCTCCATCTCAAACTGTTTTAAAAATAAAATCTATACACATCAGTTTGTGTAACAGGAGTATCCGGTGATCCTGCAAATTTATATGTGGTTGTGTCATTTTCATGGGAATCAAACTTTAACTGCACTGATTATTTTACTGTATAGGCATTAACATAAAATTCATCTGTCATTAGTGATTTACTTTGTTTCCATGAATGTGGCTGTAATGAGAGTTTGTTTTAAGTCTGTTGTGGTAAATTTAAAGATTTAGAATTTCAGAATTTCTGTAAGTTAATGGCCTGTTGTTTTTTCGCATGAATTATGACAAGTCTTTATGACAATGTATATTATTTATGAATTTAGTTCTTATTTTATATTAAAGTTATTATGGTGGCCAATTTGTTTTTTTATTTTAAATACAAACTGACTTCAAAAGTATTTACTGATGAAACAGTCAGTTGAAATGGTTAAAAGTATGGATATAGTAATGGATAACTAATAATGGATCATATAATAACTCAAAGTGTTAGATAATCAGTAAAAATAGCTAAAAAAAATACAGGATCCATGGTTAAAAACAGTCTAGCTAAAGGTAATGCCTACCTTAAGTGAACATACTTAGCTTAAAATAGGTTAATAGATAAACACTTGATGAAATAGCTAAAATTAATAGTTACAATTATGATGTATTTAAAATGGTTTGTTTATAGCAATTGATAAACAGTTAAAATGGTAAGTGATCAATACTTAAAATTGTCATTTTTAAATGACGACACAATGAGGTTCTGAAAATGACCGCTGATACATTTTAACACACAAATGCAACATTAAACTTTGTAAACATGAAAATAATCCACTCTTTCTGTTCAAAGTTTACACCTGTTAAACTTTTCCTGCAGCTCATGTAGCTCGCAGGAGGTTGGTTTGATCTGAAAACATCAGCAGACTGACCCAGGCGGGTGGAGTTAGTGCTTTATTTATCGCTGAAAAGCCTTTTTATTAATCATGACACTGGGACATCAATCACTGAAACATATTTACAATTCAAACTCATTGATCCTGTCGTGTTTTGTCTGTCGTTAAAGTGCAGCTCCATCAACACGAGTCCTTCACCTGGTAACAACAACACCTTCCCCCAAATAACACAACCAGCAAAAATAAATTTATCATTAGTAACTATTGATTTTAGGCTGATTTAGAAATGTCTTTGCCATGTTAACTTCCCCATTGCTAGCTGAAGAGGTTTGTCTGTTGTTCATGCAATGTCTATGATCTTTAAACTGAAGCTTATTCAGTTGTTTTTCCTACAGATAATCACTGTGAATCACTCTGGATAAAGGCTGATTAATTAATAAAACCTGTGAAAAGCATAAAAAGGCCCCAAACAATGACCCAGATAAACAATAGTGAAAGCACAGATAAATATTACATCAGGTGAAACACATTAACTCAGCTGATTATTTGGCAGAGAAGATGGAGAACAGTGTTTTTTTTTATGACACATGGTTCTTAGTTTTTATACATTAAGATGTTAAAAATGTGAAATTTCTTCAGTTTACTGATGAATAAAATGTACCAGCTTATCAGAGAAACCAGAAGATGAGATCCAAACTTTCTACTTTTATTTCCTTTTTTTAAAAAATAAGAGAAAATCGCTGCGTCCTTTTATTTAAACTGTCAACAAAAACAGCAAAAGTGAGGGTACTATTTCATCAGATTTGTGCTTGAGTTGACAGATCTCCAACTTTTCAGCATCAGATCCAAACAGACAAAAATAGGAGAGCGAAGCATCTTTGGCTCACTTTAGTGGCCTATGACCTAACTGGTCAATAGTGTACAGTAGTAGTTTCTCATTAATGAACATTTACTTTCATGCAATTATTAATTTTTGTAAGAGGCAGAGGCAGAAGTCGCAGACGTTCTATTTTGGAGAGAAACGCTTCAAACAACATCAATTTAAAACCTTGATTTTCTTTTTGTAGTTTCACGCCATCTGGGTCTGTTTGGCTCCAATCATGACAACATGCTAATACACACTGCATACAAACTGCATGAAAAGCTGGGATGCTGGACCGAGAATGGCTAATGATATATTTTCCACAAATACTTCAACAGATATAGAAATACAGCAAAAGAAGTGTGGAATATAAAGAAGTTAATATTGGCACTGAAGTCGTTGAAGGCATTTGTTTCATACATTTCTTTAAGGGAGGTTCGGGGCCGGATTAGTTTCACTGTAGCTAAATTAGAGCTGACCTTTGACCCCAGTGAACTAAGTGTTTCATTCATAACTTTATGACAAAGAATTTGATGCTGAAATTTCAGTGGTCACTAACAATCAGTACAAAGTTCTCCAGAAGGTCCAACTGACAGATAAGGCTGATCTCTAACTCTTGACTGTGAAAGAACCAAATTTTTATCAGTTATCAGTAAAATCCACTCAGGTATCTTGACCAGGTAACATGAATTTAACCTGATGAAGGATGGACATGTTGCTGATAGTGAGTCCAGCTGATGGACAATATAAAGAACTTGTTTGTTTGATCTTTAAAAGGCGCTATATGTAAGTTTTTGCTAACAGCTGTTTACTTACCAAGAGCTTCAGACATTGTTGCATTTACAAGACGAGGTTAGAATATTTCCTCTGAGCAGACTGGACACTACTAAGATTCTCCATGCCAAAAGTGGTATTATGAGACGAGTCAGAACTAGCTTGTTAGCATGCTAACTGCAGTAAATAAGAAGAAGTGATAGAAATAGAAGCAAAACAAGAGTTAACATTGCCATTGCTTTCCACAGATGGAGACAGCTCTTGGTGAGTAAAGGACTGAAGATTGAGGCTGAACTAACGTTTCTTCTAGACTAGTAAGTAAACAGCTGTTAATGCTAATGTTAGCTATGATTTAGTGATGATGGTTCAGAAGTCTTAACTTCTGGTAACAACTGGGCTACATTTGGTTGAAAAATTACATTTAACCAAATTTTTGTGCCTAAATTTAACCAAACCTTCACCACAGAGGTGTCAGTTCACAAAGCAGGCATGTGAATCATTTTTGCACCAGGGATTTGTAACTGTTTTACCATTATTATCCTTGATAGCAGTGATGTCTGTATCTTTTCAACCAAATTTAGCCCAATTTTAATCTAGACGTTCTAGAGACTTCTGACCAAATCTATGCTGTTTTAAACGTATCAGTCTGTTTCTCTTCACCTTCCATGCTGCCGCTGTTTTCAGTTCATCTCAGTAAACTATGAAAATCAGCTCACAGGGACTTAAGACTTGCTTTAGTTTGATAATCCACAATAAACGTTTGTCTGAACTTGAAGTCCAAAACCCCAAAATATTCAATTTACTACAATGTAAGATACAGAAAATCAAGTAATTCTCATGAATGAATTGAAACCATTAAATCTTTGGTATTTTTGTTTGAAAAATGACTAATTACTATTATTATGATTAAAATAGTTGAGTTAAATTTTCTGTCAATTGACTAATGGGTTAATCAACTAATCATTTAAGCTCTACTGTGATGATGACTTAGCAAGTTTCAGGTCAGTTATTTTTTATCCTGTGGTGAAATGACTGAAAAGCAGCGACTGTCTGGAAGGAAGAGGAGATCATTTTGAGAGAGAAAAAAGATCAGCTGCTGAACACATCACAACAGGAAGGACTCTTGAAAATAAGACTCCCTGCTCTCAATCATCGTATGACACACGTTTTACCAACAACACTAGTGTTTCCTGTTGCCCTCTGGCATCTCCCATCTCCAAAGTGCCTGTGAACAAGACACTGTCCAATTTTCTCAGGCATCTCTCTCAGATCCTGGTTCATTATTCCTCATGTTGTTCTGCTTTATATCTTCTGTCATTATTCTTAGCTCTTTTTTATATAAAATAAACATATAAAACAGAAACTTACAGGTTAATCTCTATTTTTTTGTCCTTTTCTCGATAGTGGAGCCGGTATAAAAAGCAGCGTTTTTACACACAGAATAAAACACGAGTCAGTGACGAGACGTTTCCTCGCCTACGCCCCTCATGCTCCTCCTCCTCTTATAGTGAGGGTGCGTCTAGGTTATCCTCCGTTTTCAGAGTGACAGGCTCCACTACAAACTTCAAACAGAGTCCAGCAGAGAAGGAGCGCATGTTTTTCAGTCCCAGGCATCCCGGGGTGGGCAGGTGGTGTCCCATCCTCCTCTGATTCCTGAGCTGTTGCCTTGACAGTACCAGCTGGGACTCGCCTGGGAGGGTAACATGCATCCTCTGTGTGTCGTTAGGCTTCAGACTCGCCCCTCTTCTTCCCCTCATCCCCAGCATCGCTGTCTTCTGATTGGCTGTTGCTTAGCACTAAGAACTGTCCGTCGGGGGCGGGCGGGTTGGCAGGACGACTCGAGGCGGCGATCAAACGGCTCTGCTCCTCCAGATCCTGAAAAGACGGCACGCAAGTTAAATATCAAAAAAGAAATGTTCTAAAATAAATTATGTTGTGTTGGCAGATATTACTGTATCTTTACAGACAGGTGTATAGATGAAACAATGGGGGTTACAGGTTAAATGTTAAAGGTTAAAGGTTAAAGGTCACCTTCTCGATCTGTCTCTGTTTGCTGAGTTCCTCCTGCTGTTTCTCTTTGGCCTTGTCCTGCTCCTTCCTCTTCTCCACCGCCTTACGGTCCTGCACAAAGAAAAACAACAAGACAATAAAAATAACTAACATCCACAACAACACCTCCAGGGTCCATCAATCAAAATGTGAGGGAGTTAGCTTTAGTTTCAGTGTAACAGAGTTTCATATCAAGTCTCACCATCTCAGAGTGGAAGGCTATCTGCTTGGCCAGACCAATACTGTCACAGATCTGAAACAGATGAAGGAGACAGACAGGTCAGACACACAGACAGGACAGAGCGTTAGACAGTGAGACAAACAGACAAACAGACAGACAACCTTCTCTCCATCGTTGTTGGACTCAAAAATGTAGCAGACGGCTCGGCTGTCGCCCCGCCCGCTCGCCGACTGCAAAACGAAACCAAACAGCCTTTTGTTGTCCTGATGGGATGAACACTGAACGACGCTGGACAGAGGGAACTGCAGCAGGAGGAAGGAAGAGGAGAGAGAGAGAGAGAGAGAGAGAGAGAGAGAGAGAGAGAGGATGGAGAGAGAGGATGGAGAAGGATAAAAATTAGGAAAGAGGGCACTGAAACCAATCAGAAATCATTAGTAACATCTAGTAAGATGTATCGTCTTACCCTGAGTCGAGTGACTTGTGTCTGAGGATCGATAAGCCTGAAAAGACAAATACACACATTAAAATCAAAGGCTTTTTCCTTCATAGAAAATAAAGCGTTTCCAAAGTGATCACAAACTGAGAACACGTTATTAATGTCTTCTCTGTATCACTGTTATGAGCTGAAGTCTGTCCCACATGATGCTAAAGTCATGTATCTGTTGCTTATTATTCTCTAACATCATTCTTTCTGTGGTTCATACTTTAGGCAGTCGCAGGTGACCAGCAGGTGTGACTCGGTCATCCTGAAGATGTTGTGGATGGCTCTGGCGGCCAGGATCTGTCTCATGGTCTCAGAGATGACATCTGCTGACTCAGCAGTCCTCACCTCCATGGAGCCCAGGAAGCGGACAATGAAGAGCTGGTGGAGGATCGAGTCTGGACGACGCAGACACAGGTAAAGAAAAAAAAACATATACAGTATATCTGTCTGCAGTTCCACTCAGGGAATTATTACAACAATTCTTATGATTATTATTACTATTTTTAATGATAGTAAACTCCATGGGTCAGGATTATTATAATTCTATGGAAATTACACAAAAAAAAAATTTATGGGATCTGCTAATTGTTATAATAATGTAAGTAAAATAGATTTTTTTTCAAATACTTTGTTAAACATTACAGAGTAAAATACTAAATAATAGCAAAATATAGAAAGTAGACAATAACGTATCACAATCTATCCATCTGCGTGGAAATGAAGAAGAACCAAAGCTTTAAAGGTCAGGGAAACTTAAATTAGAATCTCATTTGTTCTATATGTACATGTAAAAATATAAATGTCATGTTTAGCCTCAGGAGAAGATTACCACTGATATTCGTGCATGGCTGAAAATGCTGTAGCCGTGTGTGAGGTGGGGCAGTGTCGTCACAGTTTTCAGATCAGTGTATTGCCAGTTAACACTGAGGCAGTAAGGGTGCCGTTTTCAAAAGATTACACTCTGGAACCTGGTCTCAAAAGTTTGCATTTTCAGGCCCTAAAACACTGTTGCTGTGTGAACGAAAGACCAAACAGCAACAAACAACGGTACCTTCACTGTCTTCTGATGTGTTGTCTCCTGACTCCCCAAATGGATTACTCCTTCTGTAGGACACACACACACACAATTACACAGAATATTACTTAAACAAACTACAGATACTTTGACTGATCAGGATATTTATTACAAATGACGCGGTTACTTTAGACAGACCAGTAGATGTAAGACAGAAATTTGTTTTTTTAACAATTTGGGTGAACTGATCCTTCAAAAACAACCCTCTAATGCCTGACTGAAGCATCACACACACACCCATACCTGCCAGACTGTGCTGTCTTGCTCTGTCCAGAGTTTTCCTCGCTGACAGGGGAAATGATGTCAAACTGGATGGGTGTATCTGGTGCAACGAGTGCGTCCAAGGAGAGCACGGAAAGAGCGGGTGATGGCTCGGACCCCACAGAGCTGATACTGCTCGCTCGGCCCGAACGCCCTTTACTGGAATGAGGAGGGGGAGAGATACAGATGGAGGTCAGGTTTAGAAAGCTGTCTCCATTAAATCTGGCAACTGATGGGTCAGTGTAGTCAGTATCAGTCCTACCTGCTGGGTCTCATGCTCTCGTGTCTCTGCTGGAAGGACGGTGATGGCGTCACAGCTTCAATAGCCGATTGGTTCACTCTGGCTGCCAGCTCCTACCAATAGGAAGACAGTACATCAGCATCAACCAATAGGAAAACAATTTGAAAGCAAGTATCCAAAAAGGTTTTCATGGGAGAAGGGACACCGACCTCTGCGTTCTCACTCAGGTAAATCCTCTTGGAGATGTTGTTTATGGTGGAGATCCACTGGTGGGGGAAGCAGCAGAAAGTTGATGTGAGAAAACAACACAACGGCTGCCAATCAACACAAAGCAGGTCACATGACAGAAAATCAATCTACCTCCTCGCAGTCCTTCCTGCTCTCCGCCTGCAGCGTCACCACTCTGACAGTACAAAAACCCAGGAAGGAAAAGCAGCGTTAACAGTTTCAGGATAAGGTGAGAGCATCTGAAATGTACAAGGATGGGAGCTCTCTCTCACCTCTTGCCATCGAAGGACGTGGCCTGGAAGCAGAAGCGTCGGTCGTCGCTGTCGACTGCCATGACGGAGCAGTTGTCAAGGTCCATGACCAGCCCACCCGCCACCTCGCCGCGGCCCTGATGCATCAGGTTGCCACCCTGCGTGAAGAAGTACTGACGCTCCCAGGATGAGGACACCAGACCTGTCTTACTGAGAGGCAGATGGAAGAACTACTTTTACAACAACTAACAACCAATTAAATATAAGTAATCAAGGTTTCTGTGACTGTAAAGACCAGAATTTTTAACTGTTTTCAACTTTGACAGCAGATACAGGCAGCATCCAAGCAGATAATGTAAACAGAAAAGTATTTACAGAAAGTGCTTTAAAAAGGACAAGTGATAACACAAACTGAGAAATCTGACAACAGGTGGGAAACACACCAACACTTAATCCTGATGATCTAAACTGCTGTATTTTGAGGTAAAACTAAAAAAGAGCACATCTGACATGTTGTAATAATCCCTCGTTGTACAGGAAAACCGTTTACACAACTACAGTAAGTATTGTAGGTTCAAAACTGAAGCAGGAAGTGAGTTTGTAAACTGTGGCGGATAATTACAACAGACAGTTTAGGTAATAACTTCACTGCCTCGCCGTCATCTTCTCTTCCAGATCAGTTTGTCTAATGTGGAGGTTTGTTTCCAACTTGTCTCACATGTTTCTCGACCTGTCTGACGTCTTTTTCGTTATGTCACCATATTCCCAAATGCCTGATGTTAATTAGTACAATGTTGTTATTACTACTTATAAAACTGACCTTTACGGCTCCTGTGTACAGGACATGAAAATGTGTCTGTTTTAAGAAACTAACGACACAGAAATGTTTTCAAATCTCAGGTTAGTGGTGAGCACAGGTGGCAGTTTACTGTGGTTGTACAATTTTATGTGCTACATAAAAGCCCCTGTGTGAAGGGTTTCAAAATTTAGATTTTGATTGTATCAAAGACAACATGTAGACAAAGAACATGGACATGAACAGAAACTAACAAACAAACAAAAAAATTAAGTGGTCAGAATGTAATGAAACATCTTACAAACACACAGAAATCCTACTAATAGGGGCTTTAATGTGAGCAATAAGTAAATGTATTAAAATGTGTGTGTACATACTTGCGGATGTACAGGTAGCCCTGTTTCCTGGTCAGGTTACGACAGACAGGTGAGTGGGCGGGGTCAGGGTCACACGGTGCGTACAGCGAGTCACATGATCTCTCCATCTGCTGGATGGTCTGCTGCATCTGCCCCACCTCCTCCTCCATCTCCCGACGGAACACTGAATGAACACACACACACACACACAGACAGGATTTTGTCACTCACAGCTGAAGTCTTTGAATTCTTTGAAACCACTGCAGCTTTAAATCTGAGTTATCATTAAGAAAACACTGTATTTAAGACTGTGAATGTAGGACAAAGCACTTCTGGGAGGAGAGGTGAGGGCTCTTACTTCTGGACGCTGGTTCCTATGGTTCCCAGGAAGTCCTCCCACTGCTGAGTAAGATTCTCTGATCCTAGCTTAAAGAAGCTGATCTGCACAGAGCAAACACAGAAATAAAGACCAAATAAAGGTTTGGTAACAGCTCTAGACCAGCTGGGAAAACATGTGATGAAGAATGAATTTGACTCTTCATTGGTTAAATCTGACATTCACTGTCTGTTACATCTGAATGTTTGGTGGATTATAGCACTACTGTTAACAGACAAAAGAAGTGCTCACATAGTCCTGTAGGCCTGTGTATTCTCCATCATCATCTGCTTAATCTGATTGGTTAGTTTGGAGATGTGGGTCCCAGCAATAAGCGTTTGTTCTTGAATTTCCGACTCAGTCACAGATTTGGTCTCCAAAACTCTACATTGGTTGTGGACATGTCTTGCATTAAGATCTAGGGCCAACATTTTGGATTGATGACCAAACATTTCGCCTCACGACAGTAAACTTTCATCTGGGACAACCTAAAATGCCGTGTGATGCTCATGTTTTCAGACTATTTCTGGGTTTTTCTTGGGTCAAGAGAAACCTGCAGCAACTCTGACCTGAGCCAAGGGTAAAACTCAAGTGTAGATCTGAGACCTTGCTCAGGTCTTGAGTGTTCGAGGACAACAGGTTTGACAGAAAAACCTCTCATGTACAGTAAGTGTGTGTATGTGTGTGTACCTGGGCCTGCATGTATCCCAGTAGTGGCTCCAGCAGAGCTGTTTTCTTCTTGTACTGTAGTGTGTTCAGTGAGCAGAAGTAGTGCATCATGGTCTGGTGCTGTTTCTTGCGGGAGGTGTAGACGTCCTCCACAGCCTCTGCCCGCACCTGTAACACACAACAGACATCAAGATGATATCATGTGCTGAGATAATATCTTTTGGTCAAAGATTATGTGAAAGGTTCATATTGGCACATAACTGCCAGTTTGAGAGCTTTGAAACACTCCCCCATCGCTGCTGAAACCCCACGCTACAATCACTTAACTGACACGTCTAACACAAAATACAACTAATGTCACACGCTGAAGGAGGTTTCAGTTGATTTTCATAGAAATAAACTAACATGGCTGCCTGGAAGGAAAAATAAAGTAAAAAATGTAAAATAAATAAATAAATAATATATTTAAATATAAAATAATAAATAATTTAAAAAATAGAAGTTAAACCAGACTGGATAATCCAGAAGTTGTTATTGGTCCACATCTTTCTAATAATTCCTACAGGAGTTTCCTAATGTAATTTGGCACAAACTAGGACAAACAGAGACTGTGTTCAGTTATTTAATTCAAATTGACTGCACGCAGCAGGTCAGCTGAACATGCAAAACATGAGATTTGTCTACAGTCTAAATAGATACTTTCCTTGGGTGTTAAATGGAGCAGTTCTTCCTCTATAAAATCAGTAACTTATAACTAAACTAAACAAAACACAGTTTTCCTGTGACAAAAATTAGTTTTTAAGGAATCTTTGCAGCTGGTTGAGCATTAGAAAACATTATCTGGGAGTTTAGTATCAAACTGTGGTAATGAAGTGCAGAATGATAAACCTGTGTGAAGAGTGTTCGCATTACTAAGTGTGGTTACCTTGTCATTGTCCCTCTTCTTTGACAGGCGACTGTATCGATTAATGGCTGTGTCATGATCTGTGGTAAGAAACAGGTAGGTAAGACTTTTGGTGGTGAAACATATGTTTTCACTGAAGGAACAGGCAGAGGTCTGCACATTTGTTCTTTTAGATTAAATGTGACTCTGCATTGTGATGCTTCAAACTAACTGTGACCAAGAGATAGTGGCTTTATGTTCCCTTCTTTATTAAAATAATTTCTATTTCAATGAACATGGCTTTAAGTAAATTAATATATAAAAATGGCAAAAAATAATGTTCAGGCTCCTCCAATGTGAGGATTTTCAGTTTTACCCTCTGAGTTTTATAAAGTGAACAGGAAATAGGAAACTAACTAATCCTTAGCCACCATACTTATCCAGAAACTCAATCTTACCACAAACATTTTGCATCAACTACTACTACTCTTCTGGAAACAAAACAACACTCTGGTTGTTGTCAGAAAACATTTAGCCAGATATTAAGATGCAACTTTATCTCCATTTACTTAACTATGTAAGGATGGAGGGTGGCATAGAGTCTATCAATAGAAACATGATCTGGGACATGTGATGAGCATTTATCAGAAAAAATGAACTGATAGAGAAAATTAACTGCAGCTCTAAGTAGCTGTACAAACTTACCATCACTGGCTATCTGGAAGACTTCTTTCAGAGTAAGGATCTCTGCAGAGACACAAAAGAACTTAAAGTTACAGTGCAATGGACATTTTTGCTTTTTTCTGTTCCTGTGGACAGGTGTACTTTTAGTCTGGGTCTGTCTTCCTGGTTTGGGCTCCATCATATTTTAGAAAACTGTGACCTTGCAGTTTTCCGGGAACAGTCATTTTGGAGAAATGCCAAAGCAGAGAGCCAAAGTCCATAAAGAAAAGGTTTTCCCAGTTTGGGCCTGCACAGAGCCCTGACCTGAAACCACATCCAACACCCTTAAGATGAACACCTACTGTGAACCAGATCTTTTCACTGGACCTCACTAATGCTGCTGTGGCTGAATGGGAGCAAATCCCTGCAGCCAGGCACAAAAGTCTGGTGGAAAATTCTTGTTGAATCACATGTTCAATCATCAGTGAATGTACTTTGTCAACAACAAACTCTTGTTGGTTGTTAATCTGAGAAATATGTCAGAAACTGTTCTTGTTCTTTGAGCCAGAGGTGTGACTGGGTTGGATTATTAGTGTACTGCGCAGTGTTTGTGTCTCCTACCCTTCAGGTCTCTTTCTTTAAACTGAGTGATGGGAAACATCATGGCATCCGCAAGTTGGGTGGACAAGACGGCATGGCAGGAACTCAACTGGAAAGAGAGAGAGAAGAAGTTAAGGAAAATCCTCATCACAAATCTGTGTGGTAAATCTAGAAAGAGTGTGTTTTTGTGATCTCTCTCACCTCATCAATGACTTTTGCAAACTGCTGCAGGGTGGAGCTCATCACCTCATCATCACCCCCTAGAGGAAAACGCTGCAGACAACAGCAACAACAAAGGAGAAAGAATTAGACTGATTCCTTAGAGGAAAATTCAGCAAATACAGGTTGGTGGTTAGTGTTAATGAGTTTCGGCCTGAGCATGAAAAAACTGGCGTTGTCTTATGTATGAGGACTAGATAATCCCATCTCAGGCATCCCTCACCACTTTATTGTCTTTCAAATGCATGTGTCACATGACTATTTTGGTCCAATCCTGATTGACTGATCACGCCTGCAGTACAATTAAGGCTTGTTTAATTCGCTCATAATGAATAATAACCCTGAGACCCTGCAGGCACATTCAAGTCAGCAATATGGGAATATTTTGGCTACCCTTCCCCCACTACAACAAAAGAAAAATGAACTGAGCCATGGATTTGGAGAATACTTACACCCCCATAGGCATCAGATTGGATGGATACAGTCTTGCATGGAAGTCCACTGTATAGTTACCATGAGTCTGTCAGGGTGAGTTAGCACTAAGTTTTTATTTGCTAGCTCAGTCTAACCTGCAGGAGTGTCCAATTTGGAGTGTTATGAAGCCATGAGGGAAATAAATCCATGATGAGTCCAAAGTATCTCCCCACGTCTTTACTGCAGAAATGGAGTGAGGACTAAATCATCTGTCACACAGCCAAGAATTCACCACTGTCACTGTAATGTGAGCTCAAAAAGACTCTGCGAACTGCCAGAGAAAATCATTTTGATTGCTTCTAAGAGCCTGACAGGAGAGTGTGTGAGAGATAAGCTACACAAATGTGGGATTTAAACTGGGATTTAATGGTTTCACTTCTATGAGAACTATCCCTGGACTAGTGTGAAAAAACAGGGGAGTTGTCTTATAATCAGTATAGTCTTATATTTGGGCCAATGTGGTTTTAGCTTGGTGGCTTGTGTCACAGGGTTGGTGGCTGGTATGTGGTTGCCCACCTGTTTGTCATACTCTTTCAGCAGTCTGGAGGTCAGGTGTGTCGCAGCACTGAGCTCATTCTGAAAACACAAAAAACAGCAGCTGGAGACACATTATCCAATCAGCAGCCACTTTTTAATGCTGTAAGTTCGAGCTTATACCTGCAATGCCAGTGGCTCTACACCTGTAAGTCATGTGTGTTAGTGTGTGTGTGTGTGTTAGTGTTAGTGTGTGTGTGTGTGTGTGTGTGTGTGTGTGTGTGTGTTGTGTGAGCCTACCTGTGCATCATAAATCCTATGCATGGCCTGATACAGCTGTGTACAGTAGTTGGAGATGGCTGCAGTGTCCTCCTCGAACACACCCAGCAGAGAACGGGTCTACAAATAAAGCACACAATATAAGTGGTGGAAACGAAGCCAGTGTTGATCATTCGACTCATCCATAAAACCACAGCAAGATATGGCCGCAAATGAGCCCTTGTGTAACTGCCAAAAACCAAACCCATTTCTATCTATGTAAATCCACACCTGGCTGCTACCTGCTCTGTTATCAAGGTGTGTCTCAAACTGCATTTTTTTTTTTTTGCCTTTAGCACACTCATCTGTCACTGTCACTCTCTACTCATCTGTCACTGTGAGAGATAAAATAGATACAGTTGTATGCAAAAGTCAGCACTTAGAGAATACTTCCACCACCATGCTTAACAGCTGGCAAAAGTGGGGTTACTAAGCACTGACTTTTGCACATACCAGAACTACTGCTATTTAAAGTTCCTGAAATAAATAGTCAAAGTGAATTGACATTTGAAGCTGCAGCTGCAGGGGCTGTATTCTTGTATTATTTTCACTTCCTAAATCAACAAAATATATCATTTGCACAGATTTTTGATGTATTCCTGGAGGTCTGGCATTTTGTCTAATCCTATCAATTTATAGAAGCACAGTTGGCATCTGTTGTTTTATGGGTCCAAATCCCTAAGATTTTCAGTTTACAATGTCATATATGACAAGAAAAAAACAGGAAATCCTCACATTTGAGAAACTGAATCGGGGGAATGTTTGGCATTTTTGCTTGGAAAGATTACTAAAATAACCACTTATCACTTATCCAAAATAACTGCAGCTTCATTTTCTGCAGTTCTACTGATCTAATAATCAACTAATCATCGCACTTCTAATACAGACCCCTAATTTACCCAGATAAACTGATTACACGTGAACTTAACTAAAACATCCGATCTATATCTACAGGCTGAACCTGTCAGGTGTATCAGACTCTGGCCACACCCTGATCAGTGATGTCACAGCAGGTGTTTTGCCCTGGATTTGCTGCACTGATCAATGGGGTGTGTTTCAGCTCATGTGAAGCAGTGTAGCAGCAGCAGCTCCTCTCAGCCCTGTGTGACTTTCACATCCAGCAGTAACAAAGGATGACATTGCTGCTCGGCCAAGATATTAACAGTTTTGACTCGAAGGAGGGTAAACCTTAGCCGAGTGGCTAAGGAAGTAGCTAATTACTCATTTAATGAGTTAATTTCAATGCAAACCAACAGTGATTCGTGTTTGACTTGGTATCTTGACTTAAATCTTTTCCAGTTGAAGTCATTTTAACGCCGATGCACAGCGGGCGCATCCCCGTTTGGGCTGTCCACTTGACAGCTTTGGTTAGCCGTCCTGTTAGCAGCATCTCTTCGCTGATTGTTGGCAAACACTGAGCCTACAAAGACAGCTAGCCTAGCCGGACAAGTGGCTAACGTTAGCAGGCTAGCTGAATCCTCCTAGAAAAGAGATCAGTTACCTGCGGACTGTCCTCCAGCGTCTCCTCTATCGGCAGCTTCTCTATCCCGGGCATGGCTGCGGCTGGTGCGTCGGAGATCGATCCCAATCGACGGACAAAACACACAACAAATCGGTCCGACAACTCCCACTCAAGATTTCTTAGCTACACGAATTCACAACACCCCAAAACAGATCCACCCAGCTGCGCATGTCCCGCCCCCTAAGTGGATTTTGATTGGATACCAAATAACTTCCATGAATCCGATTGGCTTCCTGTTTAAAGGAGAAAAGGCGCCATTTTGGCTCTGAATAGGATCGCCCTTTCACTATATTCGTGTACAACTCGGAGCCGTAATGGCTGCCGGTCTGATAAGCTTGCAGGTGACAAAGGCGGTATTTGTAGCCTGTATTAATTGACAAATTTACTGATACAATTAATTTCTAAAATATCAATTATTAAAAGATTTTTCCCTTTTAAATGTATTTTTGAGGGATACAGCCTTTTATATATGTTCTGTATGTATTTGATAATTTATTTTCATATTTTCAACAGAAAACAATAATATAATTATTTAATTAATTTTCATGTTTTAAATTTAACAAAATACATATGTAGTACTGTGTAAAGTTTACATTCCCACTAGATCTGGAAATTATTTGTCAGGAAAATTTACAAATTTAAACAATTAGTCCACATGTAAGGAATTTAAATACAGATTCTCACAGGGCCATTTTCTGGTCTGACTGGGCTTTATCCTTCAAAGGAATTTCCAATTTAACTTTTGTTATTCCACTTATCAATCTTACAAGTCATTTATCTCCTGTTTAAAAAATTTATAGCCTAATATTTTCCATTTTGCTATTCATATTGTTTTATTTTGATTTGGCATTAAATGCTATTTTTAGTACATGTGAAGACTGAGTTTAAAGTGTTTTCCTGTCTTCGTTTTTTTTTTTTTTTTTTTTTTTTTTTTAAATCATGATGTTGTTGTGTCGGTAGATAGCCACGTTGTTCTCAGTCCTTGCACAGGGACATCATGCATCAAGTGTTTCAACTAACTTTTCGCCACAAGAGGGTGACACACAAACACTGTCGTGCAGTCCTGAGAAGAAGGGATGGACAGAAACGTGTGAATAATTATGTACAACAACGTCTGTGTATTTTTTGCAGAACAGAACAACTCACAAAAAGAAGAAAATCAAAAGTCAGTGAATCTTTTTTTTAAGTGTGCAACATTTGTTATTTGTCCTTGTTTTACTCTTGTACGCTGACATGAATGCACTACGCCTTTAAACTAAGTCTTCACATGTACTAACAAGCTTGTATTTCTTATTTTTTAATTCCATTTAAATTTCTAACTGCTGTTTTATATAGCCTTATATTGCTTTTACATTTTAGCTTAATGCCTTTTATATCTTATGTGAAAGCACTTTGTATTACCTTGATGTTGAAATGTGTTATAAAAATAAACTCACCTTGCCTTGCCTTAAAATATAACTGTCATGTTAATATTCAGTGGTGCAAATTTCGGACAAATGTGTGATTAATCGCATTATGTAGACCCGAATGATATGTGGTGAACCTGGGGTTTCCGGGGCCCTCGGGGGTCTGGGGCCACTTTGTAATCCAGCCCTCAAGAAGTGAGGACCGGACAAAATGTTCCCACCTCCAAGGTCTAAAGCTGAAAGTGGTCCTCACAAAGATAGTGAAAACACCACACACACACACACACACACACCTCCTTCTCTCCTCTCTCGCTCTCAGAGTTGTTCAGACTTGAGGGAGGAATGGCGGCCCCTCGGAGTTTCTTCGTCTCTCTCTCCGGGTTGCTTCTGGTTTTATATTTCTCTTGTGGATCTACGACTTCAGGCAACAAAAGGTCAAACCAGGAGCGATTGGGCTTCAAGGTAAAACAACACAGAATTATACTTTGACCGTGTTTTTAACGATATTCAGCGAAAGCAGCAGCAGCAGCAGCTGGTGCTGCGTCGTCTCAAATCTCCAAAAAGTTAAGTTTTCTTTGCTCGGGTCGGTCTGTTTCAGTTTTCTGTCACTTGTGTTGCTTTTATTAAATCAAGAGGTAAAATGAACTTTAGGAGAAGACACCGTTTTCCTCAAACGGGCTTTAGTCCGCGGTATTCACCGTCAGTCACGCTACCTTGCTTACCTGTTGGTCTGAGGAGCTGAGATCCCCGGTTCGGCCCATTTTTACCTACAGACCAAACTCCAATTCAAAAAGTGGTAATATAAAGAACACTTGCTTTACAGCAAACGTGCAGACACTGGAAAACGACCTTTAAAACTCTGCTGGATAAGTCCGGTATCCTACTGAATTCGGCACACATGTAACATATACAGGACGTCAATTCAATAAAATCTTACCTTTTGTAAGTGGTTCACGCAGCTCCCTGTCTCTTAAATCGACGCTGTTAACAATTATTTTGATGGGAAAAGACAGTAAGTGACTATGGTAATCTTAACGAAAAAATATATATAGATAAATAGATATTTTGTATTGGATATCTGCTGAATTTAGAAATGATCTCCAAAGCTCAAGTTGATTTATTGGCTTTGGAAATATACATTTTGAAACATAAACTTCTTTAAACTGTAATAAAATAAGATTACACCTACTTATCCCATGCAGAGAATCTAGAGTCCTTTAGTCAAACTACTCACACTCCTGTCTTATACCTGTCCTTTATGTGGGGAAGGAGACCTGCCATTCTCTGCTTCAAACCAAACTCCTTTAAAGAAAATCATAAATGAAAGTTTCCTCCCCTTGTAGCAAATCTTAATCCCTATAAAGTATTTTTACTATATCTGGTATATATGTGGTTACTTTCACTGTATTTAAAATAAAAAGAGCATGTAATTGCAGGAATAATTAATTCCACTGGCCAAGTAAACAATAAATGTAAGTGAAACAGCTTCTGCTCAGGGCTGAATAAGCATGATTTCACAAGTTTAAAAACACAGAGCTTCTGCTTCTTTCCCTGTGAGTTTTGTGGTTTAGGTGAATTGCAGGTAATAAAGCTGATTTCCTGCCTTTTGTGTGTGTTCGTTTAAAAAACATTTGATGTGGAAAACAGGGATATGCGAACTGATCCACCACCTCCACACTGCTGCTCTGCTTTTGCAGTTCACAGCAGCTTTGATTCTGACCATGAATGAACCACTTTTTGGTCTGTGCTGCATTTAGTTCAAAATATGAAATTTTGGAGAAGCTCACTCTCAGAAACAAATCTTTAACTTTTTCAGTCAATCAGTTTGAAGCTTTGAATAGATTAATCTCTGAATATATGATCTTATCTATAGTTTCTGTTCAGGGCTGCACCTAACGACTGTTTTCTTTATTGATTGATTCTACTAATTGCGCTCTCAAATTAATCAATTAGTCTATAAAATCTGACAAAACAGTGAGAAGTCTTCATAATCAATTCTCTGAGTCTAAAGTTCTGGTTTCAGATGTCTTGTTTTGTCAGAATATATTCAGTTTACAAAGATATAAAACAGAGAGAAACAGAAAATCTCAATATTTGAGAGGCTTTAACAACAATTTTCTTGCTAAGAAAATACTTAATTGATGAATCAGTTATCAGAATAGCTTTAGATTTGTTTTTCTTGAGTCTCTAAAATGTCACATTTGTTTGACATAACTTCAGTGTGGAGCTTGGAGGTGCCTGTGCAGACAGTGATGGGATGTACTGAGCTACTGTCATGGTTTAATCCCTGGTTACTCCCATTCACACAGAAACCTAGGTCCACATCAGAGCTAAACCAGACAGACCAGATCCCTGAATGTTCATTGTTTGAGTTTTTACTCTACATTCATATTATCTGCGACGTTGAGACACGTGGAGTTGATGCTGCTGTTAGTGGTTTCTGTAGGGTTACAGGTTACCACAATAACCACCCAGTGATCCTGTAGTTGCCATAGTAACCAGTCATTATCCTTTTTATGCCAACAGCTGAGCAGTGTGATGTTGCAACTACTTTGATTAATTTTAATATAAATGTGTGTTGTTGGTTTTTTTTTTTTTTTTTTTTGATTGTTGATTGAACAAAAGAGGTAATTTGATGACACTCTGTTTGGTTTCAGGGTTATTTTCTGTTTTCTTGCATTTTAGAGACAAAAAGATTAATAGAGGAAATAATCAGCCGATGCACTGATAATAGAAATAGTCATTAGTTTCTGCCCTTGTGTAGATATTTACATAATTAAGATGATTCATCTGCTGATTATTCTCTAACTTATTAAGTTATTTGTGTGAAAACTGCTCATAACAGATTCTCAGGGCCCAAGGTGACGTCTCCAGATGTCTTTTTTCTTGTCTGACCATCAGCCCACGACCCAAAGATATTCAGTTTACGATCATATATGACAAAGAAAAGCAGCAAATCCTCACAGCAGAACCAGAGAAGCTGAAATCAGATAACGTTTGGTGTTTGGTTACATTCTAGCTCAGGTTACCAAGTCCTGTTTCAGCCATGGATTCTGTTTTCTGTGTTTTTTGAAGTTGAAACTTTATATGTTGTTATTTAGTTGTATTCTGTTGTAACAAAAGACAGTCATGGTTCCTTAGTTTTAATTGTTTGTAAGAGTCTTGGTATCTCCCAATGGAAAAACTATTTTATTAAATAAAGGAAAAGTTCCTTAACTGATTCATTATTGATCAATTAATAGTTTATGGACTGTCCATTTCAGCTATACTGGACAATTAATCAGTGTTAAAGACAAAAAGTTGTGGCACATAATGAGTTTTTAAATTTCTGTGTGTGAGACAGATGTGTTTACAGAGTGTGATGCGATTTTCTTCTTCATGTTTGTAATGTGGAAACTAGAATTATCTGATCGTGTGTGTGAGCGTGCACGGTCTACAGGTTTTAATTTTCCTGTGTTGATAGATGACTCCTACCTGCCTTTGATGGTGTGTGCCTGTGTGTGTGTGTGTGTGTCTGTGTCTGTCTGTATTATCCTGGTTTCCTCTCTCAGGCTTTGAAGTGTTTTCTACAGGAAGCTTCACACTGTTTACTCTGAAGAAACATTCCTTCCTGCAGCCCCACCCCCCCACAACATACACACACACACCTCCCCCTCTCTCTTCCAGCTTCCCCTCTCTTTTCAGAAACACACACATCAAAGGCTGCTTGATGGGGGTGTGAGGACCTGCTATTCTACAGGTGTGAGGTTATTAGAGCTCTCTCTCTCTGTGTGTGTGTGTGTGTGTGTGGAGTGTGTGTGTGAGAGAGAGAGAGAGAGAGAGAGAGAGAACCAAAATGATCTGCTAGTCTTACATGTCTGCAGCACGTTTGCAAAAAGGTTAGGTCTTTTAGGTATTAATCCATTGCTAAAAAATTATCATTGATTAACCATTAACGTTATTTGTTAAAGCAAAAATACCAAACGTTCTCGGACTCCAACTTCTCAAATGTGACCGTTTTCTTTCTCAATTATGATAGTAAACTGAATTTCTGCAGGTTTTGATCTGGTATCTCTGAGCTTCTTCTGCTTCTGAGACTTAATGAAACGGCTGAGATGATGTCCTGCACATCCAGAAAGACCCTGTGAGCAGAGTAGGACTCTGGGGCTCTACCCAACTTTTGTCAGTTGAATCACATTTGGCTGCTCTCTGTCTGCTCTCTCTCCTCTCTCAGCGTTGTCAGCCGGTGTTGACTCGGCATAACACCAATAGTTCCCACTTACCTACCTCCATCATATTTAGTTTTGTGGTTCAGTCATGAGATGAAACTTGGTTGTGAAGTTTTCAGCCTGCCACTCCGTTTGTGGCAGGCAAATATTGTGCGGCCATGAGTTACTTACACATGGGAATGAGATCTCTTGCTTACTCCATGCCTAATGGTGAATGATTGAAGAATGTCTTTGTAATAGAGTGGTGCAGGAATGAGTCCTAACACCTGGAAATAAGTTAGCATTTTAGCACCTTCAGTTCTCTTGTCTCAGAGTCTTTTCTTTTGATAAGATGCCCTAAATAAGGTCTGTGGTTTTAGCACAAGCTCTCATGTTTAATTCTACGACATAAAATACTCCACAAAATTCCCCATTTCTGATTTTTTTTTACCTGTCTTAAAAAAGGAGGTTGCTAATGAGTGGCTAAATGAGATGATAGAGGTTGTCGACATCATAAAACCGCAGAGGAAAACCAATCTACTCACCAGTCCACCTTTACAGCCTCATTGTGTTTAAACTCACTCTTTCAACCTGTTACTAACTTTCTAAGAAGAAAGGCTTTTGTAGAAGAGGTCAGAGCTAAATTTAATTAATTGGAAGCTCAGTGGTGGAGGTGTTGACATCATGCAACCGTAGTGTAGTTGGTTTATAGCCTAACATTAGCATTTTACTTCTGGTGATTGTATTTGGGCTCCAAAAATCATAACAGTGGTGTTCATTTGTGAAGATCTCTCTTCACAAACTCGTAGTCTTCAACCCCAACTGATGCTGACTCAGGCTGCTTGATCACTTTATCAGACTTCACAGCTCCCTCTGGGGCCACTAAAGGCTTTTACACTTTTTTTCACATACGCAGGAGTACTTCAGAAGACCTGTAAACAGACTTTAATGTGTAAAATCAGTGGAATTCCCACATCATGAACAAATAATGTGGTTTCTCCAGAAAATTTTCAGGTGTGTTAGAAACTGTTTCTTTGGTACAGCATGTTTCAGGTTAGTGACAAAGACCAGAATGATGATTGAGATAGTTTAGGTCCGTGTAAACTCTCCCTCTCTGGTTTAACACATCTGCTGGAGTCATCACATTTGTCTCAGCGGAGGAAGACGCACCAGGAAATCATTTAGCTTCCTCTGCTCTCTGTTCTTCATCCCTCTCTCTTTCTCTCTCTCTCTCACCCTCTCCTCATTTTAAAGCAGGCCTCCACTCTGTAACCATGTCTCACGTATCCCATCATCCTCCTCCAGGGCTCCGGTGTGTTTTTGGCATCAGAGTGGCTCAGAGGGCGTCATGGCTGGGTGGGCGTCCGATGTGAAACACATGTGTTTTCTGGCTTTTCTGGTGACTGAATCAGGCAGGAGATGAAGGATCGATGCTCAACCTCCACCTCTTACATAAAATATCTCAGGGAAATATTTCCTCATTGTCACCCTTAGATCATCTATATATTAAAGAGTAAGATCTTTTTTTGTTCAACCAGAAACAGTGCTGTTTTTCATTACCAGACTCCATTGACAAAAACAATAAAATTACTGTTTTTATCGATGGAGTCTGGTAGTGATACATAGCGATGATTCTGTTGATACAAAAATGATCTTACTCTTTAATATACAGTTTTATTTATTTAGTATATTTATTTATTTGCAATGTTTGGTATGTCCATAGCAATATACCATTTCCTGGTGTATGCATGTGTTTTTTCCATTAATCATATTTATATATTGTGCAAGCAGTGTAGCAGCGATGGATTAGCTGGCGAGGGTTACATGACGCATGCCGTTAGGTTGCAGTCGTTGGCAGGCTCAGCTGGTGACTGTAGGCCCAGGTCACGTGACCTCTCCGTTGTTCAGATTAGACCTTCACATGCTGCACATGTACAGTGTTGTCGAGTGCCTGACGTCAGTTTTTGTCTTTTCAGAGGAAGTCAGAGTTTCAGAGTTTTCAGTTTGTCCCGGTAGAAAGAGGAGAGAGTCTTTTAAAGGACAAACTGCCACAGCAGGAGGGGAGCAGCTCCTCCTGGGTGAGGAGGCGTTATGATGAAGAGGAGGCGTGGGGGGTGGAGGGGGTCATTGAGGAGCAGTCATGCAGGAGGAGGAAGCTGCAGGTTTTGTTCCTTCGGTGGGAAATCTCTGGTTGGCTGCTCCCAAGCACACACACACATAGACACACACACAGTTTCCCTCAGAGTTTGCATTGTTGCACCTCACTTTTGTTTTCAGCTTCTTTTTTTTCTTCCTGGACTTCTTCCTCTGGAGCTGCAGAGCCGAGATCCGACAGGATTTTATTTCTCTGATCAGCAGCAAACCAATCGACGGATCAAATCACACACAAGCAGAGAAATTAAATCAGGTCGCCTGAAATGATTTGATTTGATTTGAAATAAAGTGATTTTATGCTTCCATTGATAAATGCAGTTGGTCCTGTTTAACATCCTTCTATACAAATACATACAAGACCATGTTTTTAATCTTTATTTTAGAAAATACACACAATCACACATGTACCTTTTGACTTTTGTATACTGATGAATTATTTGATTGACTGGCTAATATTCTTACATTTCCTTTGGCTCATCATCTGCTGAAGAAGCGTCTTTAACCAGCCAAGATTTAAGGACAGTATTTTGATTTATAGCAATATTACAGTTAACTGGAGTATCAGGGGGTTTTCAGGAAGTCAGATAGTGAGTAATTGGTGTAGACGCTGGGAATCTCATATCCGTTGTTGGATTGATTTGTGCTCAGGCTCACATGCTGAGCAGCTCCTTGCTGTGTTTCATCAGTCTCTCTAACCATGTCTGTTTTTTCCATCAGTGTGCATCTCAGATGATTTACAGATCTGCTTAACACACGAGGACGAAGCCAACCTCGTTCTGTACAGATTTTCCACACTGAAACTCCAAAAGAGTAGTTTAGTGTTTCTGATAGCAGTAGATGTAAGCGTTACCACCTGTTGAGGTAGATTTTGACAAACCTTGGCTTCTTGCATTCACAGCATATAGTTTAAAACCGTAATTACAAGCAACCAGATGGCGAAAGTCATCTCTCACCAGCTTGTTTTAAGTTTTTCCTTACAGGTCACATGTTCTTAACGACTGAGGAAACTAAAAAATGTAGTTTAATCGAAGCTGATGATCATATTGTGTGTTAGTGTTTTTAAAAATGAGTGAAAACATCATTCTCACTTCTGAGCCTCAAAAACACATTTTTCTCCTGTGATGACGATGCACCACGTAACCAGAGCTGATACAGAACCAGTTTAGCTTCTCTTGGTTTTTAGATTTATTAAAACACAGACCAGAGACTTGCAGCAACACAACAAGACACTTTGAGACCGACTGGACCCCAGAGATGTGGTGTTGTACTGCCAAGTTAACCCCCCGCCTCCAGAATACACACTCATAGATATTTCAGTGCAGCCCTGTTGTCCCATATGGTAGTGTTTGGAGGTGTGTGTTTGTGTGTGTGTGTCTTTGTAAGAGACAGGAAGACATTAAGAGGAACAGGGCTGAGTTTTTTGCCCTGAGGCTTTTGCAGGAACAAGACTATCATTAGCTTAACACACAATCACACAGTGTCGGCATTCAGCTCAGCTAAATACTCACATTTCTCAGATTAAATATTAGTTTAATGTTCTGTTTGATGACTTTCTTAGGTGGTACATGTCTACATCTTCATCAGACAGAATTTACTTGAGTTGTTGACTTGTGGAGCTTATTGGTAAAGATCTAGTTCATAATTATTTTTTTTCCGTCCACACTGGAAATCAAGTGTTCATAGCTGTTGTGTGTTTGCATTGTGTGTGTTGTCAAGGATGGCACTGCTTCAGCTGGTAAAAACCATTAGTGGTATTACCTGTCTTTTTGGGAACATGCTTTCAACACAGTCTGTAGACATTCTCTGTCATCGTTTTCTATTTCCATGGATGGAAAAAGTTCTGCTGATGTTGTATCAACAGTGTTTTATGTTTCTATCAAGGAAAAGTTATTTCACTATAATTATGGTTATCGTTTTATCACCCAGCCTTAACTCAACTTATAAAACTGGATAGTTAGAAGTCTGAACATTTGGTCCTGAGCTGACTGAACTACAGCAGGGAGGACATCTGTGAGTCCTAGGGCTAGGTATCATTTAAACTGCTTTAATGTTAGTGCTAAAATGTTAGCAGAGTTTCAGAACCAGAATATTGCTACTTTTATATACAACTTAATAAATAGAAGCAGGTTTTTCTATAGAAACTTTTTCTCCTGTAACATGCCAAAGTTCTACAATGTTAGTAGAACACAAACAGCTACTCAAGAACTTTGTCTAAATAAAATAAAGTCTGAAATTGGCCAAAAAAATAAAATAAAAATCAAGAACTATCTCATCAAATAATAAGTGCATGATGATGAATCTTTGGCACTTGACAGACACTACAGATTTGTGCCTAAAAAGCTCAGTATCCAGCTCTAAACAGAACTTTTCTAGCTGTTTGCACCCTCAGCTCATGAGAGCATGTTGATTAAAGGTCAACTGTGAGTGCGTCCCGTGTTCTCCGTCCCCACATCTGGAACTGCTCTGGCCGCCCCAAACAAAATGAGGGAGAGGAGAAGTCTGCTACATGAACCTTGAAAGCTGTAATTGAAGGAGTTCCTGTTTAATCAGATTCCTCCTTCTCCTCTTCCCTCCCTCCTTCTTTCCTTCCTTCCTTTCTCCCTTCCTTCCATCCTTCTCTACAGGCCTGGTGATTACTTCTCCTATCATCCTTCACTCCCCCTTCTGAGCCCTCGTTTTCTCTGTTCTCCCTTTCTGGCATCCTTCTTCCCTCTTTCCCTCCCTCCAGCGCTGTGATTAATCACTGTTGATGTTCAGCTAACTGAGTCTGCAATTAGCTGTCTGATTACCACAGGAACTGATTGTGTGTTTGTGTGTGTATGTGTTTTCGTGTGCGTTGGGGAATCCCGAGGGGAATTCTGCTCTCTTTTCAGGATTCGAGTTTTTGTGTTTGTGTATTTGTAGTTCACTTCTGTTCTTTGTTGTTGTTTTAAAAAGCGAATCGTAGCACAGAATTGAACCTGCAGCATTTCCCAAACACTGTGTGTAGTGTTTAATCTCCAACAGCTGCTCTTTAGTCCTTTTTTAATTACTAATAATGAACTGTTCTTTTATTATTTTTTCTTTCTTTTTACCTCTTTTCTTTTCAGTTGTTTACTGATGTGGCTCAGTCGGCTCAGGCCTCAGGGCGTGTGTGTCTGTGTGTGTTTGTGTGGTTTCTGTAATGGTTATTACTAGTGAGAAACACCTGGCAACAGGAAGGAAGAAAAATCTGTTTGTCCTTGTAGAAAATGATCAGTTGTAAAGTATGAAGGTTTTTGGCTCGTGCCGGTGGAAAGGGTCACCTCGGTGGTAAAAAAAAAAAATTGAATACTGAATTATCCAAAGGTTTGTTTATTTGCGTGGTGTGATTTTGTAATGTAAGTTGAGAGAAATGAGAGAAATCTGTGGTTGTTGCTCCAAAATGGTGGTCTTACCAGTGTTTTCAACTATATTCATATTTACATAGTTCTTCAAAGAGTAAAGCTACATTTTTGCCATTTTTGTGGAAGCTACAAACAATTTTGAGGGCATAAAGAGAAAAGGAATCATGTTTTATTTTCATTCCCACTGCTTCTCTTCTGTAATTGAACTCCCTTTGACCAGCCCTGCCTTGTTTCCTTCCATCCTGACCTCTGTGAAGGCATGTCCAGGCAAAGCATTTGTCAGGCAGCCTCCACCACACACTTGACCTTTGTGTAGTGTGTACATGTGCAAGGGGGCGGGCGTCGCTCTGTGCTCACACGGCGACAACGTCATCATGAATCAACCTGCAGAATCTCAGCCTGAGGAAGAATCACTGTGGCCAAAGTTTTTTACTTGTCAGCCGTATAAGCTGAGATTAAATACACTCTCTGCTGCAAACATATAAAGGTGAGTGCTCTGCCTTTATATTTAACCTCCCCCTTATTATATCACCTGCAGGTGCCTCTAGAAAACTGCGTGTACACCTGGTCTGAAATATGTTCGAAGTGACACCTTCTTCTTTTCTAAATACCAGGTTGCGTGTGGGAAATGGTGTAGGCATGTGTCCCCAGCTCAGTCACTGCGTAAAGTTTGAGAAGTTACAGAAATGATCGTTAACAGCCCCGGTTCCGTTGACGCTCTTAGGAAACGTTTTGACAGACGACAGCACTGTGTGAAAAATTCTAATCTCTCAGTCATGTGAATGAGGCTACTTCATTGATGCAGCAGGGGTCCACACACAAAGGACTCCAGCAAATAAACTAACTGAACTAAAGTCCATTTCATACAGTCTGTTCAACGCAGGAATGTTGCGCTGATATTTCGCCTCGTCATTCTGCATAAAAGCTACCAACATTGAGGGAGTGGTTGCAGTCGTTGAGCCGACATCAGGCCTCTGATGTCAGGCTTTGTTTGGTTCAGTCTAAACAAGCAAAGGCTATGTAATCAGGGGTCTTCTTGATGGCAATGCAGTGGGACCTCTGAATAAAAGAGGCTAACAAAGGTCATCTTACAAAAAAGTGGAACGTGTCTCAGCTTTTGTCACAACACAATGTGGTGTCATCCAGCAAAAGAAGCATATCCCTGGTACATTACTGTGTAATTTGTTGCTGTATTTCTACTATTTATCTGGTGACTGTTTCACTAAACAGATAATGACCACAAACAGTAAACCCTATCTCATAGGTTTATCAACTGCTGTGCAATGTAGTGGACTTTTTGTGAGCAAGTTAGCTCCTGGATTAAGTCCAGAGCCAGACCTTTCTGTGTGGAGATTGCATGTTCTCTCTGGGTCTGTGTGGATCTCCTTCAGGTGCTCTGGTTTTCTCCCAGAGTCCAAAAAACATACAGGTCAACCAGAGAGAGAGCTGGGATTGGATTCAGTCTCCTGCAGTGACCCTGCACAGTTTACAAGGAACATAAGTAACTTGGTTATTCCTTGTTTGTGCTGATGATATAAATCTGTGACTTGGACTTTTTTCATACCAGAACCACCTTTTCTGGGGGCAGGGTAGTTTCCCACTGCAACCAGTCAGGAAGTCTGTCAGTGAAAAGCTTCCCTTGATTTTAATTAGCCTCCCATTTCATGCTGCCAGCAGGACATCTGTGCACACAGCAGCATGTAAACCTCTAAAGGTCAGAGGTCAGCAGTGGAAACAAACTGAAGGCAAAATATATAATTACCAGGAGCATGATAGGATAGACCGGTGTGTGTGTTTCTGTCTTTCTAAGGAACATTTTGTGGATGTTTTTTATCCAATCCTCGCTTCTTGAAAGAGCTGTTTGATGGTTAAGACCTGGTTTTAGAGTCCATGTTAGTGTTGGTGAACGTATTATGTCAATGAGGGTCTTTGCAAGTATATAATTACAAACGTGTGTGTATGGATGGGTTGTTGAGGTACAGTGGCAGCTAACGAGCATGGCACACCTTCTGTAACACACACACACACAGTAGGGGGTCTGACTGATTGGTTTCAGGTGTGTGTGTGCGGCTGATGTGTGTGACCACACTCTGACACCTTTGTAACAAGCTGCGTGTGTGTTGAGCAGCAGGGCAACATGAAAACAAGGTCAAAAGCTGTAAAACTCAAAGAGCCCAGGCTCAATCATGCCTCATGAGAATCCACGTCTTTGTGCAGAGAGGGATTCTGGGTAACCGTAGCCCACAAGGAAGGTGGTGTTCACACCTTAGCTTATCTCACTGCTCATCATGTGCCACTGTATCTGCTCGCCCTTTGTGTTAAATGGAGCTGCTGGGTGGTGCTTTGGAAGGATATCCAGGTCCTGTCAGGTAAATAAGAACCAAACAGATCAAATCATTTTTTGGCGACTCTGTGACCTTTCTCCAGCGCCAACTTTTATTCTAAAAATACCAAAAATCCATGTGATTTTTCTGGATGATTTCCACTTCTGGCACCACCCAATGGAGCCTGGTGTCTCATTACAGTCAAGATACTGTAGCAGAAGGAGCTAAAGCTGCAGGTTGTTGTTCCTACTCCAGTTAGAGGAGCATCAGCTGTGTTTGGCACTGAGGTGCCTTCAAATATGAACACTGTGAAGTTTATTACATTCAATTTATCACATTTGTTTTTCTCATTGCTTCGTTCTGTGTTCTCAACTGTGAAAATTTGCATCTTTTTTCTTACAATTTAACAAATTCAAAAACAAGACATTATTGACGTCACCTTGTGCTGGAGGGAAATAGTAACAGATGATGAAATTAGCACATAAAGTCACAGCTAATCATGTAACCAGGCTCTGAAGCATCAATAAGAAAAGACGCAATATTCTCATTTATGAATGATCAAATTTGATTGGAAGTTTTTTTTTTAAAATGTAATGTGATTCTTTCTCTCCTCTCTCAGGTGCAGTCTGGTGCAGATGGAGGTCGGAGGTTGTCCGTCACCTTCAGAGCTGACAGTGAGTTTCTCTTTATCTTGAATTCCCAGGTGTTGGCATCAAACTTGTGGCAGTAAAACTTAGAATAACACTTATCTTCATAAGTGAGGACGGAGTCACAACATTTTCTTTTGAACTCCTGTTCTTCTGAACTTAAATCATCCTTTGATGAAAATCAATCACACTGTTTGATCAGACCCTAAAATCATTTTTTTATTGTCTGTCAAGTTACCCAGTCCTGTCAACACCACCCACCCCCACCCCCAACATCTCCTCCTCCTCTTCCTCCTCCTCTTCTTCTTCTTTTGTTCTTTTATCTCTAAAAGTCAAGTTCCTGAGCCGTGGCCGATCCCTGCCTCCTGCCTTTGTCCGTGACCATGAGCGAGAAGCCTCTTTGTGTGTGTGTGTGTGTGTGTGTGTGTGTGTGTGTGTGTGTGTGTGTGTGTGTGTGTGTGTGTTTCATATCAAACCACAATTTAACTAATGAAATGAAGTCTAAAACAGTGTAATATTAATCAACATTTTGTAATATTTTTATTTTGTTCATTTTCTTATTGAATCCTGATTACAATTCTTAGCATATTATCTTTACATTTATTTTTTGTTTTACATTTTACCTATTTAAATCATAAATATGTTAAAACACAAACCAACTTTATTTCCAGCAGATAAAAGCTGACATGGATGGACTCTAACTCAAACCCACAATTAATTTCATTATTGATTAATCTAAAAGTTCTTTCTCCAGTTAATCTTTTAGTCGATGAAATGTCAAAAATGACCACTGCAGCTTCCCAAAGACCAAGGCATCATCTTCAGATGTTTTCTTGTCTAACCAAAAGACCAACAAAAGTTATTCAGTTTCTCTGTGAGAAATGACAATCTAATTATCAATTAACTAATTGTTGTAGCTGTAAATGCAGTTCTTGTTCTCTACAAGTCTAAGTTGATTAACAGATTTCAAAACTTGATTTATATACATCACTGATGTTGACAGACTGGTAAGGTGGATGTACTCTCAATCAAATCCAGTCATGAAATTTCTGAAGATTCCCAGTCCCTCCCTTTAGACAGAGTGAGGCTAGCTGTTTCCCTCTGTTTCTAGTCTTTATGCTAAGCTAAGCTAAGCTAACCACTTCCTTGCTGTAGCTTCATATTTACTCACACAGACAGTGAGAGAGGTATCAATTACAAAGAAAGTAAATAAGTGTGTTTCCCAAAAATGTGAAACTGTTCCTTTAAATTCAACACATGCTGTTGTTATTCAGCGTTCAGTGCAGACTGTTGGTTTTTCCTAAGTGAAACTTAAGCACTCAGTTGCTGCCACAACTCTCGACAAAAGCAATTCATTCTCATCTAATCTGATCTTAATACATTATGTCACCCAAAAAATGAAGGTCAGGGGTCAGAAGGTCATGTGACTAAAATGATGATGTATCCGCTTTTTAAGAACTGATGAAACTTAAAAAAGAAGTGCTGAAACGGTCACAGTTTAAGCCAAAGTAAAGCATGGAGGTGTTTTAGCATGACAATCAGAATCAGCTCATTGTGTGTGTGTACTGAGGTGTGTGTGTGTGTGTGTGTGTGTGTGTGTGTGTGTGTGTGTGTGTGTGTGTGTGAGTGTGTGTGTGTGTGTGTGTGAGTGTGAGAGAGAGGGAGTGACACACCTCACTGCTTCCTTTCCTGTGAACCTCCAGCTGTTGGAGGATGGAGGATGGAGGATGGAGGATGGAGGAGACTCTGAGTTTTCTTCTTCTGACTCTGTTTGCGGTGATGTAATGGGAATATAAAGCAGGGTGACCTTTGACCTCAGGTCGATCTCAAAGGGAAAGTGATGAGATCAGCAAATCTTAGCACATTACTCTGGAGACTTTCAATATTTTGCTTATTGCCACCAAATCCAACAATACAACTAAATACACCTGGTACACTTAGCCAAATGTGTACAGAGGAGATGTCTCAATAAGAGACTTCAGCTTCACACTGTGTTTATAATCATTCCTTCAAACAGAGCGGTGATCGCAGTGAGCAGAAGGTTTGCAGTGACATCGCTGTGTTCGATGTCTGTAACTAAGAGAAGTCTGCAGATTCATCAGTAGAACACAAGCAGCAATCACGTCTTTGCAGATCCTCGTTGCTACACTGTAGCCACAGCGTAACCATGGAGACTATGCATGTAGCTGCATAGATATGTTGTAGCCACTGAACACGGAAGTATAAATCCAGCTTTAGCCTGTAAACATCTAAGGCTTCTAAGGCAGCTAAAATCATAAATACTGAATATTCACAAATCTAAACATATGAAAGCAGTCACATGACACACCGTTGATAGAGGCTCTGTTACAAGTCTGGATTTTTAGTTGTTAGCATTGTTACAACTTTCAGGGAGATTTTGATTGAGATTTTCGTATTTCTGCAACAGTCACTTCAGCTCACTATTCACCTGCCTGTGAAAGTGGTCCCCTATAAATGCAGTATTTACTTCTGTTTGAATAACATTTTGCTAAAACTACCCAACTCTTTTAGGAAATTGATTAATTAATTTTAAAATTAAGCTCTACTTCAAATAAGAGCAAACTAAAGACTTGTGGCATAATTTAGCAGCTTAATTCAGTTCAATTTTACATTCTGGATCTGATTTTTTTCTGAATTTTCTGCAGCCTGAATTGTGCCATGAACTGGAACTGATAGCTGAGGTTCATGGGTATTGTAGTATTTAGAACTGTATATAAGTATAAAAAGTTTACTGTACTGACAACAACAGATTTCCCAGAGACAAACTTGATATTAGTAAATATGATGGCCATGACATTGAGCTTTAGTATAGTTAATTTATCCAGGAAACAGAATTACATTTTGAAGGATAATGAAGAGGAGGAGCTCTTCCTCCTACAACCTCCTTCTCCTTCTCTATGCTTCTAAAACTAGGAGGAAGAGGAGTAAGAAGTTTCTCCTCTTCATCCAGCAGTGAACTTCTCCTTTGACCCTCAATCTGTCTTTCATCCTCCTCTTCCTTCTCTTTTGTCTCTGAAAACAAAGAGGAAGGATGAAGGAAGAGGAGTAACAACCTGCGACCTTCCCCTCCTCCTTACGTCCTATAGAGGAGCTTTATGATGGAGGAGGAGGAGGAGGAGGATCGACCAGCTGTGACCTTCTCGTTGAGCCCTGAACATGACCCTGTTTTTAGCAGGATGATGAGGCAAGAGGAAGAGGAGCAGTGACTCGTGTCATATCCCATGCTCTCCTCAACCTCCTCTCAGTCACCTCCATCCTTTTTAAGCTCCTCTCCTCTGTCCCATCTTCCTCCTCCTCTTCCTCACCTCAGTCCTCTCCATCAATAGGTGGCTGGCATGGGGGAAAGATGAGCAGTGAGTCGTGTCTGAGCTCACGCCCCTTTTCTTTCTGCATCCTAAGTCCATCTTTTCTCCCCCGTCCCCTCTCGGTTCATGGCTGGCTGCTCCTCCTCCTCCTCCTCCTCCTCCTCCTTCTCCTTCTCCTCCTGCTCCTACTAGTCTGCACTTCCACCCTCACCTTTCACAAGATAACACAAGAGAAACACTGGGAACAGGAGGAGTTTTTAAATATTATGAATGACAGGGCTGTGCTGATGTAGCTCTGACTGCAGGGAAATCAAGTCAAGTGTGTTAGCTTAGCATTAGCTGTCTTTAAAACAGCGCCCTCTGCAGCGTGAGTGGTAATTTATTCTGTTGGGCTCCTAGTCTGAGCCATTAACTGGTTTTCATGTACAGAAAACAAAGACTATCAACCCACTCACTTAGCTGAAACACGTCAGAACCATGGGTCAGAATAGTGTATACTACCCATGATCCCCAGCTTCTGGAGCAGGAAGTGCTGTTGCTGTCTTGATATTTTCAAGTTTCCTGGCTGGATATCCGAGATGAACGCTGGCTTTTAATAACTTCTAAGTCTTTTTAACTGATCCACAGTTCAGCAAAAATAAAATCACCAAAAACAGATATTTAAGTCTTATTTGTTTTAGGGCTCCATTAACAGTTATTTTCTTTACCCGTTAATAGCTGTTGAGATATTTCAGTGTGGACCAAGGTGGTGGACCAACTGACAGACAGACCTAAACCTAATAGAAAAAACGCTTGTCTCACTGATGATACAAACAGAGTGTATAGAAATGTTTCTGTATCTTTTGTTGAATTGTTTTTAAGTAATGCAGTATGTGTTGAAATACTATATATAATAATAATTCATAATATTATGTGTGTGTCTGTCTCTCGCCCCTGCAGACTGTTCATTAAACTACCCACTGGGGAAACATGTGATCCACGAGGTCACTAATGTCTCCTTCAGTCATCTGGCCAGTGAGGATCAGGCCGCTGTGGTCGTCCACTGGTCTGCAAGTCCTTTAGGTAACTGTCCGCCTGTCTGTTCATCTGTCTGTTTACCTGTGTGACTCTGTGTGTGTGTGCGTGTGTGTGTGTGTCTGCATGTTAACAAGACTCTTCAGAGAGACTGATGTAGAGAATGAGGGGACAGGGAAAGTAAGGGAGGCGGAACGGAAAAATAAAACCCTCAAAGTGCTCAAATCCGTAAGATTAGCCAGCTCTCTCTCTCTCTCTCTCTCTCTCTCCCCCTCCCTCTCTCTCTCTCTCTCTCTCTCTCTCTCTCTCTCCCCCCCTCTCTCTCACTCTCTCTCTCTCTCTCTCTCTCTCTCTCTGTGTGTGTGTGGTGTGTGTGTGTGTCTGTCTGTCTGTCTGTCTGTCTGTCTTTGATCAGCCTCAGAGAGACAGGGATCACATCTCACACAACAATACCACGATTTGACCGTGAAGGAATGTGTGTCGGTGCATGTGCTCAGTGTAAGGTGAACCTCTCTCTCTCTCTCTCTCTCTCTCTCTCTCTCTCTCTCTCTCTCTCTCTCTCAGTGACAATACCGCTTGTTGTTTTCTCACAGAGAAGAGACAGAAATCTTCCAGAAATGTTCCATGTCACATGTGAACATCTATCTGTCAGACTTCCTCTGCTCACGCTCAGTTTCATATCTCAAAGTTTAAAAAACAAATGTACAAAAGTTTTCCAAAATGGCTGGCTAAAACGTTTTCAATGCTTGGTGGACAGGGGAACAAAAAAATAACTTGAACCTGACATGTCCCCATTCCTCCTCAACAGGCAGTGACCTGGTGGTGGGTCAGTCATTATAACTTAGTTCAAACCCAAAGATACCAAATACGCTCACCAAGTACTTTATTAGGAACACCTGTACACCTATGCAAGCAGCCAATCATGTGGCAGCAGTTGCAGGTGAGGAGCTTCAGGCTACAATAACTCCGACAACCACTCGTAATAACTGTGGTGCTATGAGTTACATGCTAAAAAGTGTTGTTGAAATGAGTAAGGTAACATGCTAGTTTTGCACTTAAATCATTAGTTTATGTTTTCAAATAAGCATTACTGTTACAACAAAACTAAAACACATTTGCACAGTCTGTTTCTTTCCTACTGGTAGTGCACTAGTAGAAGGTATTCCATCTTACAGTGTGTGAGTACGCAGGTGATGCTCAGGTAGCGAGATGGCAGAGAGGACGGCCTTTATGTCGTGGAAATATATTCTTATTATTTTATTTATTATTTGTGGGTGAAAAGGAAAAGAACATTGCAGTGAAATGCAGATTGCTTGGGTGATAAGTGTCTGTCAGCTGTGAAGAACTCTACTTCAAATCCAAAGAAGCACCTGTGAGCTAAGCTAACAGCTCCACAACACTGGTAGCAAGGCCCGTTGAGGAGGAGGAGAATGTATGTCACTATGTCTGGCATAGCCAAAACTTCCCTTCTGTCCACAAATATTAAAACTAGATAAAAGGAAATAATTGTTTTGAGTGTGGAGGCTTTTTGGATATTTCAGATAACAAATACTTTAAGTCAGGGTTGAAACATGTCGATACCAGAAACTGTACTGAAGGGAAGGAGAAGATTAAAAGCTGAGCACAAACCTGCCGTCACACTGCAGCTGTTGTTAATATGCAAAACATCCTTGTCTGTCCTAGAGAGAGAGAGAGAGAGAGAGAGAGAGAGAGAGAGAGAGAGAGGTGTTCAGGAATCTGCCTCAAGACAGAAAAACCTGTTCTGCTGCTGCTTGGTCTCTTTCTCTCTCTCTCTCTCTCTCTCTCTCTCACACACACTCTCTCTCTCTCTCTCTGTCTCCCTCTTCTCTCCCCCACCCTAATAGGAAAAACATGTGCTATGGATGTAAAGGTGTAATTATAAGACAGACGTGTTCTTAAAGAGCAGAGAGGGGGGGGGGGGGGGGGCAAGGAAGAGGGGGAGAGAAGAAGAGAGGCTGTGGTGTAGGGGAGGAAAGGAAATGAGTGGAGGAAAAGAAAGGAAACAAATAGGTAGGGAGGAGAGAAAAGAGGGAAACAAGGTGAGGAGAGGAGAGGAAAGGGAACAAGGAGAAGGACAGATGGAGAGGAAAGTAAACAAGGGAGAGAAAAGAGGAAAGGAAATGAGGAGAGAAGGATGCTCATAGATGATAGTTGGAGGACGGTGAGGCTGAACATCACGTTGTGTCTCTTCAGGGATCGAACACATTAAAGGCTTCAGAGTTTATCTGGAGGACAAGAATCCAGAGGGGAAACAGTGTCAACATCTCATCCTCAAAGACCCGCGACAACTCAACTTCTCCTACAGGAACACGGTAGGACCAAAAATCACAGATGAACCTGTCACATTAAACTAAAAAGGCCGTCTTTCAAGTCTAACATCAATACTCACATAAGAGTTATGCATGGCTGGAATCAATCCCCTCCTCTACACACTGGATGTGACTCAACTCCAGTACAAGACACTGGGACCAAAGTTCACAGTCCAAACTGTCTCTGTTTACGTACAAGCAAAAACGAGAAATAAAATGAATCCCTTCTGTAATTCTCAGATTGACATTGACAGCTCCAGAAAAGCAGAACCATCTCGATCATGGAGACTTGTCATCCATTTTTATATAAAGTCATCGGTACGTTTAGAAACAGAAATATACATATGACAAGAGGAGCATATGTAGAGTTTTATATCATTCCACCCAGGCAGATTTTTTTTCCCATTCAATACTGCTTACTGCTTTCTTCCAAGAGAAATTGCCCTTGCAGTGTATTTCTTTTAAAACTTCATTTCAGATTCAGATTAGTTCTTGATTGAGCTTTAAATATAAATATTTCAGAGCCCTTCACATAATGTTTAAAATAGATGTCAAGTAGCTTTAGTTGATCCACAAACTTGCAACATATGGAACAATAGAAAAAGAAAAGCAGCTTGTCTTCAGACAGTTTCTTTACTGAACTGTGGTAGAGGGATGTAGGTTCACTGTCGGGGTAAAACACCAGAAAAAAAACTGAACAAAGACAAAACACACGATTCTTTGAACAAACATGTGAGGGTTAAACTGAGATCGACTTGAGGAAAAATTTGAGCCTATCTTCTAAACATCTGTGGCCCCAAAACCTTGGATTAATTAGCAGATGTTGTCAGACAGGCTGAATCTGTTGAAGTCTCCTCTAAGAAAAACAACATCTAAACCCAAGTTTATTGTTTTGTGTTAACTTAAACCATCCTTCCTTTTTTTCTTGTTTTAGTTCTTTGCCTTTCATTGTCCTTTTGCATTTATTAAGTCTGACTATACGAGCTTTTGGTGTCCGCTCTTTTATCTTTTTTTTACCGTCATCCTGCCTCCACGGGACCACAGCTGTAAACACAACATGTATTGATCAACACATTTGATCAGTAAATAAAGCAAATGTAATGTTGATACAAAAGATTAGCTTCTTCCTGTTCAGCAAAATGTTGTATGACAGACTTTCCTTCCCTGATCTTAAATATTCCTCAGAAAGACCAAAGATGCTTGATCGAACCTTTACCTCTTCATGTTAATCGTGTGTTCAGACTCTTTGTTTTATTTACTAATGATTTCTTCTTATTTTCTTCACACAGAAGCTGAGCAGTCAGCTGTTCAGCAGTTTGACCTTTGACACTGACTACATGGTTCGTGTTGTTCCCTTCCCAACTCTGATGAACGAGAGTTTCTTCCCTCCCTCCTTCCTCAGGACCAACTGTGAGTCAAATTAACTGAGTTAACTGAATAATTGATTTATTAAGTGATTAATACCCTTTTTAAACGTCTCCAGCAGACCAGTCCGTCTTGCGGCTCCTGTGGCTCAAAAGAAAACCTGACAAACATCTTAAAACTTTCAAAACTTTCCCTAAACTTTTCTGCCACTTTAGTTTTTTGAAACAGAAGATGAAAACAGGATCATTCAGGACGATCGCTGTACATTATTTACACTGTTACTTACAAAACCTGGTGCAGCTGGCTCCAGCACTGTCAGGCTTCACTTACAGCTCCTCCTTAGACAAATGCGACTGATCAGAATGATGAGGAAAACTTTTCATTATGTCGCCTGAAAGGTTGCTCATAATGTTGCCTTTCATTATTCCACTACTGTGCTAAAAGCAGTGGCTCTTGATTTCTGGGCCCGGACTCTAAAAAGGTGTCAGTCTAAGAGGCCACTACATGATAAACAGGTTGGGAAAAAAACAAAACTTAGCTATGCAACTTTTTTTCTCCAATATTTGCCTTTTTCTTGTGAAATAGTCAGGCATCTATAAGTTATCATTAATTAAACGGAACACTTTTTTTCACTGTTGTACCATAGTCAGATGAAAGCATCCCTCGTGTGTTCAGTTCAATTCAAATACTTATTCACCTCCTGCCCATGGCGAACATTTGAGGTGAGTTTGCAGACAATTTATATTAAATTGTTAAAAAGAGTTTAAATACACAAAGATTAAAATAAGATAAGCACAACATTAGATAAGATCATCCTTTATTAGTCCCACAGTGAGGAAATTTTCATTGTTGCAGCAGCAAAAATAGTTAAAGGTAAGATATAAAGAAGACAAGATATAAAACAAGATAATATGTAACAAAATATAAGAAATTATAAACAGTATGAACAATATAAACAGGACTATGTACACATTACTAAATTGGATTTGAATACTGATATTGCACCGTTTGAAATAGTAACACTAAGTGAAATAATATTGCACAGTGAGTGATAGCAATTAATGGCAAAACCACAAAGGCACAGATTATGTCAAAAAACTGTGGACTCAGCTTAGCACAGATACTGATAGCATGAGAAATCTGTTAGGCTAGCTTTACAAAAGTAGTGTCGACTGAACTGCAGTGATCGGAGAAGTCTTCACAGTCCTCATAGCACCAAGTTTGAGATCTATCTTTAATCTGCCATCAACAAAACCCGGCTAACTCTCGCCTGGGTCAGTGACTAACTCACAAGATAGAACATGTAGACAGTTAAGGAGTTGCTGGGAGGCTAGACTAAACAAAGCTATCTCTGGACTGATCTCTGTATTGAACACACAGGAGAAACAGTTATCTATCAGGAGGAGACAGAAAAGACGTATATATTGGGTAAAATGTCAGGACTGTCCCTAAACAATGAGAACGGTAACAGAAGGGGAACAACTGTCTAACCATGTCTGTGTGTATGTGTGTGTGTTACAGCGTGTGAAGTCCTCCTGGGATCTGACAACTTGGTTTGCAAACCATGTAAGTTCCTCAGTGTTGTCGTCATAAGCAGAGCCACATGTAGACAGAGTTAGTCCAGGGTTTGATTGTCTTGTTCTTAGAGTAGTTAAATGTAAGTTATACATCTCCACAAACTAATTTTATTAAGCTTAAAAGAGTTGACACAGTTTCTCTCTGTGGATGGAGCGGTTTACATAAGGTTTTAATCCATTCGGTGAAGAAGCGTGATGTAACTTCAAGTATAAAGCTGTACGCTCTATATTTCCACACCTGCAAGAACAAAAAGGGCTGGTGCAGATGTGTCAAATTAAAAGCCCTAACAGGAAAGAGGGGGATTATGTTTGTCGTCGTTGCCACGTCTTTGAAGGAAGTAGATTAATCCAGATAGAAACACATGACTGTTTACTAAAAACAGTATTAGTGTTTAAAAGAGAGAACCAGAGAAAAGAATGGCTTCTAACTAAAATATGATCAAATACATTGTATAATTGCATGTCCATGAGAGTGGACGTTAAGCTTTGTTTCTGTCTGTCTGTGCAGTCTGGAAGCCAAAGACCCTGAACGTGTCCCAGCTGGGGTCAAACCTCCATGTGGCCTTCGACCAGGCTCCAGCCTCCTTCGGCTTCCACTTCTACTACCTGTACTACAAACTGCGACAGGATGGACCTTTCAAACTGCAGCGCTGCAAACCGGTAAAACTAAATTAATGCTTGTACATGAAAAATCTATTTAAGATTTAGTATTATGACATAAAAATCGACTGTTCGTTGCTGCAATTTCACAGCTCTTGTAATTTGTACATTGTGGAAAGTCATTTCTTAATTACACTGAAAATATGGTGATACCTATTATTTTTTTTTCTGTTTGCAGGACATGAACCAGCCCAGAACAACATGTATCCTCCAGGACGTCACTCCAGGGACCTACACTGTTGAGGTACACGAACGCAGCACAGGACTAATCTTTATTTACACAACACAGTTTGATTCCTAGACTCATCATCACAGTGCTGGTCAGCTCCTCTTATAGGCTGTAAAATGCTCGATGATTTAAAGAGAAACATCTCGGTTTTATATCTGTCTCTCCATTTCTCCTGTTTGATCTATTTGATTTTTCTTCTTTTCTGTGTCAGTTGAGAGACGACAGCAACACGACCAGGAGGCAGACTCAGTACCACGTCAGTCAGGGTGAGACACATGATTTGTTTTCCCTAATTAATCAATTAATTGTTTTTTAAATGTCTAAACAGAGAAAAATGCCCATCACTGTTTCTCAGAGCCCATGGTGATGCCTTCAAATGTCTTGTTTTGTCCAACCAACAGTCCAGATTTCAGTCAGTCATCTGTTTTACCTCTGTAAGCGTATCAGTCTCTTAAAAGCAGCATGCTGGAAAAAACACATTTATCATGGTGGCTGTCAAAGAAGTTGTTCAGCTGTTCAGAGATTCATTTTAACAAGGTTTACATCATCTCATATTTTTCCTTTAAAATGTGGCTGGCAGTACAAGCTACACCTTCACGCTAGTTATTTGATTTAATTGAACAAACACCTGAATTAATAAGCAACAAAACACACTGTTGTACCAGCTCACTAACTTTATTACTCTTTTGTACTGTCACAAACTTGCAATAGTTACATACTTCTGCTTTAAATGACTTTGAATAATCATATATTCTGTTGTCTCGTGTTTGTGTGTGTGTGTTTCACCCTCCAGTGCACTCCCCCTGGGCGGGGCCTATTCGTGCCATGGCCATCACGGTGCCTCTGGTCATCATGTCCGCCTTCGCCACTCTCTTCACTGTCATGTGTCGTAAGAAACAGCAAGGTGAGAGCACTCGACTTCAGTCGATTAGTCAGCCAACAGAGAATTCATCAGCATCAGTTTTGATAGTTGAATGTAGGCAATAGGTAAATGTTTACTGGCTCCAGACTCGCAAATGTGAAGATTTGTTGCTTTTCTTTGTCATACATGATAGTAAATTGAATATTTTTAGGTTTTAGACTTTGACTAAAACAAGAAATTCTAAGCTGTCACTTTAGACAAAGATAAACCAAACAATGAATCAAGAACATAACCATCAGATTAAGTGATGGTTAAAATAATTCTTTGTCACGCGCCTAATTTAATATACTTCTGACTGAGCTTCCATTGTTTGTGCGTTCAGTGATGCTCCATTATTTGAGATTTGACAGCTGTTAGAATAACCTGTCTGATCCATTTGTCCTCTGTTCTCCTTAGAAAACATCTACAGTCAGCTGGACGAGGAGAGCAGTGAGTCATCCAATCACAGCGCAGCGTTGAACGCAGAACGGCCGTGGCCTCGTCCCAAAGTCTTCATCTGTTACTCCAACAGAGACTGTCCCAAACACACCAGCGTCATCCAGAGCTTCGCCTACTTCCTGCAGGACTTCTGCAACTGTGAGGTGAGACGATGATACATGAACCAACAGATAAGGACCTTTAAATCCAAGTTTGTCGTTTTTGAAGTTTTGAAGTTTTTTGAAGTATTGTTGTAAAGTCCCTGTCCACATCTGTTCAGGTTGTGTTGGACCTGTGGGAACACCTGGAGATGTGCAAAGAGGGTCAGATGTCATGGCTCAGCAGACAGCTGGACGAAGCCAACTTCATCATCACCGTCTGTTCCAAAGGCTTACGGTACTGCTACTCTACTGTCCTCTGTGTTTCTGTCAAAACTTCTGATGATGTTTTCAAAGCTGCCTTTCAGTGACGCTACGAGAGCAGTGACAGTGAACTAAATAAGTAAAGTTGCAAGTGAATTCTTTCAGTTTCAGCAAATGTTGCTTGTCAAATCATACAAAACTCACATCTACCTGTTGGTCTGTATCTTTTACATTCTGTAGACTAAGCATCATTTGAATGTTATAGTAATATAGAATATAAAATTATTATTCACGTCTACTAGTCGAGTGAATTTACTGCTCTGGAGGTTTAGCTTTGTCATGGAGACCAACATGTCTTTTTAGTTGAGTAGAGTTCAGTGGGATCACAGAGTTTCTGTCAGAAGTTAATGTTGAGTTAGAGCAGGAAGTCGAATTACATTGGTTATTCTGTCTGTGAAAAGAAATTAAGGCGAGAGGGCAAAATACCATTCTTACTGCTCCAACCAAAATGCACAGATATGCAAAATAGTATGAAATCAAAGGAATGCAATTTAAGCTGCAGGGGTAATTCTCCACTAGCAAATGAAAATATTCAGCCCATAGTTCTCTGTAGGTTCATCACTACAAGCTTTGTCACATTGTTTTTACTTTATCAAGTCATATTGTGATTATAAAAATATTGATTACAGCCGCTTTAATGAAACCCCAGTAGAAAACATGTTGACAATCCAGTATATTTAAAGAGGCTATTCCAAACCTTATAAACCTAAGACAACCTCTGTCCCTCTTGCCACACACCTTTTTTTTTTTTTTAAATGTACTTAATTCTATTTTATTGTTTCTATTCTGTTCTAACCGGCTCAGTTCTCTGTTTGCAGCTACTATGTGGAGAAGAAGAGTCGCAGAGGGAAGACACCAGTCAGTCGCCGTAGTAACAGCAGTAGCAGCTCTCCCATTGGTGGATCTGGCAGTGACCTGTTTATAGTGAGCGTGGCCATGATCGCTGAAAAGCTGCGGTTGGCGAAGCAGAGCGAGGGCGGCAGGGCTCAGGAGCTGAACCGCTACATGACGGTTTACTTCGACTATTCAACAGAAAACGACATCCCCACCATGTTGAGTCTGGCTCCCAGGTAAATACAGCACTGTGGACAAATTATCAGAAACACCCTCAGATATAACCGCGGAGGGTCTGGAAACTCTGCAGCCTCTTCAGTCTTTTTTTTCCCCTACATTTAGGTTCAAGCTGATGGACCAGCTGCCTCAGCTCTTCAGTCGGCTTCACTCCAGTCAGTCCAGTTTGGCTGACCGCGAGCAGCAGCCTCTCAACGTCTCCAGGAGGAACTACTTCAGAAGCAAGTCTGGACGCTCGCTCTACGTTTCCATCTGCAACATGCACCAGCACATCAGCCAGAACCCCGACTGGTTCGAGAAGCAGCTGGCTCCTGCAGGAGGTTCCTCGTCCTCCTCTGGCTTCTCGTCCAAGCATTCCCCTCTCCCCTCCGTCCCGGCTCCGAGCCCTCCTCCAAAGCTTCCCTGCTCCTCCTCCTCCTCCTCCTCCTCCTCGTCTCAGCCCGAGCAGAGGTGTGACTCCGGCTTGGTGCTGAATGAGGTGGTGGTGAGGACGCCGTCGCTGGAGAGTGGGAGCGGAGTCCCAAGGAGGAACATGCTCCTGCTTGCCCCCGGCTCCAGTGCCAGCCTCAACCTCGGCCCCAGCCACAGTCCCAGTCCTGGTCCCTGTCCCAGTCCTGGTCCCTGTCCTAGTCCTGGTCTCTGTCCCAGTCCAGGCCTGCCGCACTGCTCTCTGTCCATGCTGGGACCCACCTCAAGGTAAAGAGTTACTGTTTTCCTTTGAGCATTAAAGCTTAATACTCACATGTCTGTTTGTATATTGGAAGCAGGAAATATGGGATCACTCGTCAGTCTGACAGATGTTGTTTTTCCTCTCCTTCAGGTCCATTACTGGAATATCTGGACTCTTACCTGAAGAATCTTCCTCCTCCTCTGCCTCCTCCTCCTCCTCTGCTCCCTCCATCCTCCAGGACGGGGTGTGCCCTGTCCCCACTCAGGCAGAAGAAGGACGTCCCTCCCCTCCAGAGGTCCCGCCTCCTCGTGATTCGGGCATCTATGATTCATCTGTTCCTTCCTCAGAGCTTTCCATTCCCCTAATGGAAGGACTGTCACATGACCAGGCTGACTCCTCCTCCCTGGCCGAGAGCGAATCATCTTCCTCAGGGCTGGGTAAGGCTGGCTGTTCAGCTTATACAACAACTTTTTAGAAGGTCACCTGATGTTGTTTTATACTTAAAATATAATTGTATTGCTATTATTGTGTGTTGGTATAATGTTATGAGGCAAAGTCTCATTTCCTCATGTGACTGATGAATAAAGGCAAAACAAATGACTTCCTAATTGAAAATGAACAGGTTGTTCATACCTGGCTGTTTGTCTTTCAGGTGATGAGGAACCACCTGTTGTCACATCGCTGCGCTGCAGCACTGCCACAGTTTGTAAAGCTGAGCTGCACCACCATCATCACCTGGAGCACAGTGATGGACTCGCTCCTGTGGCATCATTGTAGTTAATCAAAAGAGGACCAACCCTGTGATGTCACACAGGGCCAAAAATGTATTGGTCTCGGACCTGAATCCTTTCTCAGAAATGCAGTCATCTGATCATCACGGACACAAAACTGGAACCATTAAAAGGCATTAGAGTGGGTCACCTATGGAAATTACTGAATTCCAGAATGCTGGTCTGTGGTAACTAATGGTAACCATTACATTCTAGAACAGTGATACGTACGATAACTGTGGTGCCCACTGGTTTCTAGAACACCACTCTGTAGTACCTTTAACTGCTGCATCCCTAGTATCTATGGTAACCAGTGAATCTTAGAACACTACTCCTTGGTAACCACTGCATTTCTAGAGCACAGGCACCTGGTAGCTCTGGTAACCATTGCTTCTAGAACACTAGTCCCCAGCCACTATGGTAAGCACTGCATTCTACAACACTGGTTCCTGATAATTACAGTAGCCACAGAGTTCTAGAACAGCAGTCCCTGGTAATTATGGTAACATTCTGCACAGGTATCTATGGTAACCACAGAGTTCTAGAATATTACCCATGACAACTGTGGTAATCACTGGGTTGTAGAACATTCATCCCTGGCATCTATGATAACCACTAGATTCTAGAACAATAGTCTTAAGTAACTATGGTAACCACTGAGTTCTAGAACACTGTTAACTATGATAACTATGGTAACCACTGAGTTCTAGAACACTGTTAACTATGATAACTATGGTAACCACTGTGTGTTAGAACACCAGTCCCTAAGGTTCTTTGTTCACCCCCACTGGTCGCCCTGCCTGGACTTTTAAAGGACTGTGTCTCCAGATGCTGGCAGAGCAAACCTGTTCAAACCAAAGACTGCCTCAGCACTGCGTCGTGATTCATTGATAGACAGCCGACTCATGTATGAGTTGATGTTTGGTACCAAAACATGATGCTAAAACACTGTTTGCTCAGGCACTTTTTGATGCAGAAACACAGGAAAACACGTTACAAATAGGTTCAGATATTTCACGGCAATGGTATCCAACGGGATCAGAGCAGCTTCTGAAGTTCTGATGTCCTCAGAGTTTTTTATTGAAAGCTGCTGAATGTATCAACACATTTAGAATGTTGATAATATTCTCAACATTTTGGACCAAAAGCAAGTAAACACTAAATGCTTTGGGGAAAACCAGATATTCATCAGTGAATTCTCTCCTTTAATGAGTGCCATTTTTTTCATTTAATGTGCCTTTTTACTTTTGGAGGAGCATTTTTCATTAGACAGTGGAATTCCCCTAAAAGAGCTGGTAATAGAACATACTATCAATATTCATATTTTCTGATCGCAAAGTTTTTTCTCTGTCACATGTTTTAACAGCATACCTTATTTTAAAACATAGGTATGTCGTCTAAATATCTTTGTGGAGCAGCAAATAATACAATGACCACTACCTAATCGCAAACCATTAAACTGTCAAAGAATTTTGATAAACTCTTAAAGAACAGACAAAATGTACTAAAACCTGCTAATGTGATGTAACATGGTGGAAGAGTTGTGTGAATTATGTGTTGAATCGAAATTTAGTTTTATGAATTTTATTTTTTCTGCATTTTAATTCACAAATTCAAAATATACAACTCAAACTCATTTGGCTGGTGATGCCACTTCTACACCATAATATATTGAATACTGTTACATTGTTAAGATTGTGGTTACATATTTGAAAGTACTGAATATTAAAGTTGCATTTATAGTTATATATTTCTTAATGCTTTGTAATCATTTTTCTAACATTATTGCAGGTGGCAACAAAGATGAGGGCATTGTAAAACTAAACCACTTTTTAAAAACGTAACAGTGGAAGCCCAGTCCTGCCAGGACAAGAAATAAATACATGAAAAAAATGTAATATTTTCTTCTTAAATCAATATTCAGAGTGAGTAATAATTTTGATTTAAAAAGTCCAAACAATTACTTACTATCTCATAATTACATCTTGGTCATTATTTTTGTGAATTCTCATTTTAATAATTCCTAACTTTTCAGATTTATTTCTCCTGGTGGAAATGGGCGTCTTTACATCTTTACAGTCTTTTTATTTTCTGACACAAATGTTGGTTGCTGCTGAAAGCAGAATGATGACTTCTGTTTCATCTGCAGGTCTGAGTTTATTGGAAGGGAAGATTTGGCATTTCCTACTGTAAATATTATTTGTATTTTTCTTTTTTTCTTGGAAATGTCTGTTCTGTTTCAATTTTTGTATAGTTAGACTGTTATTGTCCTATTTTTTCTACATTTTTTTTAGTAATGTACTGTTTTATAGTACCTTAATGTAGGAAATAAATAAGTCCAGTCTAATAAAACATTAATCTTTTCATCTCTTTGTTCAATGTCTGACTTTTAATTTATGATTATATTAATAAGCACAGTTTTAGAGCAGTTACCTAAACCAAACTACAATGCATATTTTTGAATTTGCAGCAAAGTTACAAAGCTGTAGTGGTTTAAGTACTTGAGTACAAAATGATTTCACAAAGAACTATTCCAGCACAATATCCAAGTATTTATATTGCTTCATGACAGGTTACTATCTCTCATCTGCTTAAAGCTGACAAACAAGTTTTGGTTTCTTACAATAAAACACACACCACACACACACACACACACACACAGTCCTCAATGACATTAAAGCCATCTGACAGCTCTTTAGTGTTTGAGCTGTGAAGCATCAACATTTAAAACAACAGAAGCCTCTAAAACTCACACAGCCAGCCCAGAACGAGCCTGCCTTCAAAATAAAAGCAGAAAGAAATGTGTCTAGCACTGACCTCTAAATCCGTCGTGTTGAAAACTTGCATGGAATCTGATCAGATTTAGGATGTTGTTCTTGGTGGTGTTTTTTTTTTTCTTTAATAGCTCCTGATTTGCATACTAATTTAAATATAGATACTTTGCTTGATGAATGACTACAACTATCTCTTTTTTAGTTTGATAAATTTTCTGTCGAGCAACTATCAACTCTTCAGGTACAGACATGTTAAAGACCCCCTCTCCTCTAACATAGGAGCAAGATGGTGGTGGGTTTTGCATCTTTGTGGTGGTTGTGTATTATTTTGTGCTGGCTTTGTATCATTGTGTGGTGGTTTTGTCTCTCTGTGTAATCATTTAACATCTTTTTATAGTCATTTTCCATATCTTTGTGGTGTATTGTGCAACATTTCATGTCTGTTTGTGGTAGTTTGGTTCACTTTCCAGCAAAAAAATATTAACCATCAGCCTTGTTAACCATGGGTCTTATTTTGAAGGTACTACCGGAAAAGACACATGTCATTCTTGCTGGGACTTGACCGTTTGATGAGAGGTGAATCACAGCGACTCACAGTTGGTCGTTGAGCTGAATCTTCGGACTGAAGTGTGATTTTTACTTCGCTGATTAAGAGGAGGAGTTTGTTTTGTCCTCTCCGGACCTGAGACCTGCAGCAGGACACCGCTCGGTCCAGAGTTTCAGTGTGTGTGTGTGTGTGTGTGTGTTGTGTTTTGTTTTGTTTTGTTTTGTTTTTTTGGAAACCCGCTGGTTGTGGGTCTGTGTCGGGGTCGTTGGGAGGAGCTGCAGTCCGATGCAGGCAGGTGATGGATGTCAGCGGGGTTCAAGGTGAGAAGCTGCTGCCTGAGACTGGAAAACACGGATTTCCTGAAGGGTTTTTGGTAAAGAAAAAGACATAAATGCAGTAGATGGGCGTTTGTTCTTGTGAGAGTGAGAGAGGAGGAATGTGAGGAGACAGTCAGGGAGTTAACTCCTCCACCGCCAGTCTGTCTGTCTGTCTGTCTGTCTGTAAACATTATAAAACTCTGTGCAGGAGTTCAACTCTGCTCTCTATGCATGATCTGACCGAGAGACCCTGAAACATACAGTCTGCTAGAGAGAGAGAGAAGAGGAAGAGAGAAAGAAAAGGGGTTTTATTGCAGCTCAGTGAGTCACAAGTTTGCCTGAGAGTGACTTATAGTCTGCAAACACACACACACACACACACACACACACACACACACACACACACAGTCCTCTGTAAACAGTCTGTCAGTATAGCAGCTCAGTGTGGAATGATGTTTATTTGTTGTTTAGCTGGACGTCTACTCACACTACTGTATCTGGCAGCAATGGAAGAAATACTCAGATACTACAAAAGCATGCAAAGTATTATCAGGTAAAATTAAAGAGTTAATGTGCAGGGAGGGAAGAAGTACTCAGATCCTTTACTTAAGTTAAAATACAAGTTCAGCAATGTACAGATACTCCATTATAAGTAGAAGAGCTGCATGAAAAATCCTACCCAAGTAAAAGTACATAAGTATTAGCTGTACAAAGTAGTGAAAGTATGAAAGTAAAAGCACTGGTTTGGTTCCTCTTACTGATACATAAAGACCTCAGCCAAGAAGGTTTTGTATTTACCCGTGTCTGTTTGTTTATTTGGCAGCATGATTACACAAAAAGTACCAAACTCATCTGCACCACACTTAGTGGAGGGATGAGGCATGAGACAGGGAAGAACCCAGTACTGAAGTCTGGTGTATGTTGTTTGACATTGGCCTTGGTGGAGGCCTGAGCTCATGTGCCTGTGCCTGTCTTGTTATCCAGTCTGAGACAGACTTCTGTTTATGACCTCATTCGATTATTAATACTGAAGCATCAGTGTGTGAGAGCAGTGTGTTACTGTTGGAGCTGCTGGAGGTGGCGCCAGTTTGAATGACTTTATATACAGTTTCATTATTTACAGAGGAAAACAGATAAATGTGAGGGGTCGTCAGATGATTAAACAAAGATCTGATTCACTAATCAGTGTTCAGTTGTCCTTTAATCTTTGATTTTTAATGAGATACAAGGTCATGTGAACATTTATTGCAATTAAACCATGTGAGAGGTTTAGAGGGAGCCGTTATCAACTCTTCAGCCTCTTTTACAGCCTTTTCAAGGCGGGAATGTTGCGCCTTTATTCTGCCTCGTCCTGTTGGTGTTGTTCCACCTTTAAGCCGGTAGCAGAGATAGTCACAGAGCCAAACTGACGTCTGTGTAAAAGGGAGAGTCGGCACAGCGGGACAGACGCCAGCGATGTTGTGTCTCACCTCTGATTCTGAAACACCGGCATGCACAGTGGTGGCATTATTCCAGTTTAGAGGCTATAGACGTCTGAAATGTGACCCAGACTACACACCCTGCTTTTTGCAAGACGTCCAAAAGCAAAAGGTTGGAAACAGCTGGTTTAATCTTTGTATGCTGTATTTTAAAAGCTTTAAAATCTTCATCTTAAAAGTAACTAAAGCTGTCAAATAAATGTAGTGGAGTGGAAGTATTAAGTGGCATAAAATGGAAATACTCAAGTACATATACCTCCAAATTGTACTGAAGCAAAGCACTTTAGTAAATACACTTTTACTTTCTACTGTTGTCAACGTGTAACCAGCATTTTACAGCTGTAGCTGCAGGTGGAGCGCGTTTTCCATTTTCCATTTTTGTAAGAGGTCACAATCTGGTTTTATTGATAACATTGCATCATATTTCATAATCTTGTTTTTTTTAGATTTTTTTCTGAAAATTGATTTGTAACTATATCTGTCAAACAAATGTAGAAAAAACTAAACTAGAAAGCTAAAAGAGGTTGTGAAGTTCTACCAGAGACACTTTCACATTTAAAGTCGTGTGTATCAGTAAAGAAAATAAATTCCCATGTTATATAATAAAAGCTGACATGGTGTGATGGAGTCAGTGCTGATTGTCGGAGGAATGTGGTTCTGCTGCTGTCGAGGGACAATGAAGATGTTGTCCAGGTGATGTTTGTTTTGCTGCTTTGTTCCGTCACTAATCATCACGTTTCTGTCGGCAGTATGCTGCTCTGCTGGTTCCACCAGGTGGCTGTACATGCGTGTGTGTGATTAGCAGTTTGGATGTGGTCAAATGTCGGCTACAGTTCAGAGTATTACAGTTTTTTTAAACAAGAAACTTGTTGAAAACAGTTGTGTTTTATACTTTTGCACTCATATATAAGAACATAAAATAACACATAACAATGTGACAGGAAAGGTCGAATCTCTCTCATCAACTCAACCTAAAGGATTACTCCAATGTTTTTGAACCTGGTGGGTTTTGGGTGTAAAAGATTAAAAGGAATCAGTGCAGTATTGAGTACAAACATGGTGCCCAGCCACTGTGAACAGCTGCTGCAGTTTAACTCAAAACATCACTATGTTTCGCTACCAGACTCCATTGACAAAAACAGTCATTTCACTGAGCAGAACACAAATGAAGTGACATTATAAACAACTGATTATTTGTTTAGTCTATAAAATGCACAGAAATAGTGGGGAAAAGCCTTTTGTAATTAAAAGTGGTTTCTTCTGTCCAACAAAAGATATTCAGTTTACTTTCACATATTAGAAAGAAAAGCAACAGAGACGCTGAAGATAGATGTATGATATAGCACAAATATATTATATAAATAGAAATAAATATTTGACTTTTTGAGCTCAATTAAAAACTGAAATGATTCAAAAAGGACTAATCGATTACCCGACCAGTGATAAATGTTTCATTTATTTTAGATGATGAAATGAGAGACAAAAAATGGAAACAGTTCAGTTTGGTGGAGCAGGTTCTGGTATGAGTTGAGGTTTGTTGATCTGACCTGAAATGAGTCAGAAACTCGTTTAGTTTCAGCTCGTCCTCTGACAAACAGAGCAGGGTTTCCTCTGCTGTTTCCTGAACCATGTCCTCACTTCATATCAGCTTTTTCCTCAGTGGGAAATGATATCATCCCACCTGCCTAGAAGATAAGACGGTGTTTACACGAGGCCTCTCTCAGAGTCACAGTCACATCTGTCCAGCAGTTAATTAGATTTATTTGGTTCATGTTTTACAGTGAATCTGAATCAGATTTCTCATAATCGCAAATTATTAAGTTTGAAAGTTCATTATTAACAACTGAATGAGCAGTTCACAAAACAGTCTCCACCCAAGGTCCACTTACTCTCTCTGTTCTGGAGTCACACATTTTCCACACACATCTTCCATTTTTTGACCATGTTAATGATAACGCTGATGTTATTCTACTGATTTTTCTTAATATCAACAAATCTTAGGAGTGTATTATCTCACCTCAAGACTCACTGACCTCCCTGCGCTTTAATTCACGTTTGATGCCCGTGAGAATTTATAGCAGCAGGATGGTGTATGTGTTTTAACTACAGTGTGTGTTCGTGGTGATGAAGGAACATGTCACAACAGTGGCCCTGTTCACACCTGGCACTAACATGCGTCTTGAGTGATCTGATTCGCAGGTGGACAGCTCTAAGTACAGGTGTGAATGAGATTCAATCACATGGCCACATTCTTTCAGCAGTGTGTATATGTCCCAGGGACCACTGACTCAAATGATGTCCAGTGTAGATAAATGATATATGATGGTATGATGAGTGCAACATGTTGAGCCATCTGTCTTGCCTGGAACACAGCAAGGAATAGACCCAGTCTGTATTGTTTTGATTCCTTGTTTGATTTTTGGCAAATAGGCACAGAATACATTGCTGCCTCCTGCAAGTTAAAAACAACACATTTTGTCTTTGCAAACAGAAATGATGTATGTGTTGAATATGAGCAGAGAAGAGAGGTCTGATCACAAGTGGTCACTGAAGACACATGGAGACACCTGAGACACCTGAGACACGTGTTCATGCCAGGTGTGAGCTGAGCCAGTCTGACTCATTGGTGTGTTTTTAATAGTTTTGTATGACAATGGAGCTTTATGGCACAGAGGAAGAAGACACATCAGGCTTTGGAGACACAATCAAAACTATCAGCAGCACATAAAGAGAATGAGAGTTTGTGAAACGAGAGCTTCTCAGTGGCTTTCTGAACACAGACCTCCTGCTTACATCTGAAAACTGAATGTTTACTGATAAAGAGAGAGATTAAAAACAGATGGGGGGTAAGAGATTCAACAGGAGAAAAGAGAAAGAAAGACAAAGAGAATGGAAAGCGAGGGCCTGCAGCAAGCACACCTCAGATCTGGATTAAATGTGTGTGTGTGTGTGTGTGTGTGTGTGTGTGTGTGTACATTACACACGTTTAAATATGTGTGTTTGTGTTTAAGTGTGTGACTCATTCATTCCTGGGAGTTGCGGTGCTTTTTCCAATAGAACAAATCTTCCCACCCTGGACACACACACACACACACACTGACACACACTGACACACACACTGACACACACACCCACACACACACACACACACACACTGACACACACACTGACACACACACCCACACACACACACACACACAGGGAGAACAGACTACAAAGCTTTGGTCAGACTGAAGTGTTTGTAAGTTTCAGGTTTGTTGATGACGTCTTGTTAGAATCTGTAAGAACCGACTCAGAGACTGAACCCATCACAGAACACTGTTGTGTGTCTAACAGTTGTGTCCTATAAAGTCGTCTCAAATTATCCAACAATGTGGAACAAAAAGCAGTGACCACTGAACAAACACCGTCCACCATCCTGCACTGTGTTTAACCAGAGTTAACAGTCCTAAGTTGTCCTCTTACTGCTCGGCTCTGTTTTCCTGCCGGAGCAAGTTCAGTGGTAACGCAAACGCAGATGTTTTGCAATTTTCCTCGGGCATTTGGGCCCCGTTTGGTTGTTTCCTGGCTCCACCCAAAACCCCACTTCAATTAAGGTGGGAGAAGGTTTTTTCATGCTTATTACATGTACAGTTTTGCAAGTTTGGGCACCCCTGAGAAAATAACATAATTTGTTGATTTTTGAAGTGAAAAGAAAACAAGCCTTTCTTCAGTGTTAATGCACTTTTTATTTCATGAACTTAAGAAGTCAGTCTTTAAGCAGATATCACAGCCTGAAAATGTTTTGTTTTGTAGAAGCTTTTTGCAGAGTCTTTCTGTTCTTGAATTTTCGCAGATCACTTCAACTTGTGAGATATTTTTAGATCGTCTTACACATGACAGGGGACTGTGAGACTCCAAGTTTCAACTTGTGTTTGTTGAAGTGGTTCGTGTTGCATTTTGAGGTCTGGTTTAGATCATTGTCCTGTTGTAGAGACCGGCCTCTTCTCAGTTTCAGTTTCTTGACATTTGCATCCAGAGTTAGTTGATATTTAGTGGAATTCATTCTTTCCTTTTATCCATGCAACTGCCTGCAACACAATCTTAAATACAGGAGGGTTACTAAGTACTGACCTTTTGCACATGCTGTGGTAAAAAGTAACAGTGCATCAGCATTAGAAGGCTGTATTTACTTCTTTTCACTTCAAAAATAAGCAAAATATGTTGAGATACAGGTGTTTATGTAAGAGTGAATTTGGTTTTGTGAGTGTCCACCTGCTCAGACTCTTATTGCAAATGCAAAGTCATTTTCATGGCTTTAGTTGGAGGAGGTGTACACTCACAGACCACTAAAATCTCAGTTTAGATTTGTCATCCCCTGCAAATGAAACATGTATTTCATATCTGTGCATGTGTTGAATTTTCCTCATTCTGTCAAAAAATTACTGATATTCATTTGGTGTTTCCATTTCCTAAAGGATATATATTGAGTTCACACCTGCTTTGGGTGATATAAACATAATGTTGCCATGGAGTCATGATCAGTGTCCCAAACCCACAGAATGTATCACATCTACTTGGGATTTTAACATGCAGTGTGCTCAAGAAGCAAAATTTAATCACAACAGTCAGTAGTCAGACTAAAAATACTTTTTTTTTGTCCGCTATCGATGTACACTATTCTCACACAATGCAATACCCAAAGGAAGTGGAGGAGCTGCTCACAGCTGCAAAAAATTATGGTGGATGACAGTGAAACAACTTGAACTCACAGGGAAACAGAAATAATTATTAAATCCTTCTAAAAAACGATTTGATGTCTATTTGTGAAGTTTACTGGCACTTCGCAAAGTTTCAGTTTGATTACGATGTATCTGGGCCCATATCATCTCTTAAGTATGTTCTTTTTTCATTTTAACTGCAAAAGTAGTATACGTAGACAGTAGTGTGGAGAGGGTGTATTTTTTAGTGCAAATCACGTCAAATCAGTGTTGTAGTCGAGTCACTAAATCCAGAGTCCGAGTTAGCACTAACTGTTACTGATGATCTACATGTAAATTGCCCTTGCATGCAGTTGCATCAGTGGCATGCAATTGAATATTGTTACTGTATTAATACAGCTGTCAGTATCTCATGTTAAATTATTATGGTCTGTTGCAAAAAACTCACAAAAAAAGTCTGAGTACTCGTCTCAAACTTCTGCATCCAAATGCAATCAATGCTCAAGTCCAAGTCCTGAAAATCTGATTTGTAGTCCTGAGTACTTCAACACTGCATCAAATAAAACTGTTATTGTTTGTTGTTCATTTTAGTTCTCACAATGAAATGAATAAGAACCTCTTTGTGCAACCTTTTCTCTGCTGTACAGTTAAAGAAGTGACTCTAAGATAAGATTAATCATTTTACTACTTTGTATCTATTAATATTTCATATCAGACCTCTGCAGCTGAAGTCTGCTATTGGCTGATCTTGACACCAGTAGTCTGTGTCAGTTTGAGGTTCTGCTGGACATCAGATCATCAGTCTGATTTTCATGTGTAGGTTGTTGTGACTGGAACTAGTGAAGGAGTTCAGCTGGGTTTTCTGCCTTAGTTTTCAGCTGGTTGATGCTGTGATGGGAGGTGATGTCACCTTCTGGGTGGTTCCTGCGATGGTTGAATCATCGTTGCGAACAATGAGTCACTGAGCTGAGAAACAAAAAAACAACAACAACAACAAAAAAAAAAACAGCTTCATTGATAAAAAGAAAAAGCAGAAGGAACAAAACTGTGTTCAGAACAACTTTCGCTGTGAGAAACGATCAGAGAGAGTCAGGTTATGTTACCATGCAGCTTTTAGGGAAGAAGTGGCGTTAGACATTGAACCCTGTAGAGGCTTCTTCTCTGCAGGAGTATTAACAGATAATCTTACTTCATACAAGACCTAGTGATATTCTGATTGTCTGTGTGTAAGTGGACTTGTGGAAGAAACAAGAGATTACAGCTGTACACCCATCACTTTTTAAAATGATCTATCTCGACTTCTCTGCATGTTTGTAACTAGTTTTCGATGTATTCCTAATCGCAGGCAGATGATGGACAGATGTTACAGCAACTCAGTATTCACCTGTGTTTATTTATTTATTTGTCGGCCAGATTACACAAAAGTACTCAGCTGATTTACACCAAACTTGGTGGAGGGATGAGCCAGGAAAGAACCCATTAAAATTTGGTGCAGATTCATAAACTAATGTCTGGATCTTAATGCAGAAAACAAACATATCCATGGTGTTCAGACTGATCTAAGAGATTGTACAGTTTGGTGCAGAAAAGACTTATACAGATGTGTAGGATTGTTTGGCCTCGGCAGACGTATGCACTGTACAGAGTGCCATCCTAGTTGGTTGTTGTGGCAGTAAATGTACTGTACTGTGTAGTTCTTCATGACTCTGGCTGTATGTTTGCTGTGAATTTCCCACATTTAAAATTACACTGCATTCATGTTTTAGCAAAAATTGGTAGTTAGCTATTGCTCATTCCATAATAATGGTGCTATAATAAAAATAGAAATGTTGTGTAAACCTGTATTATTTATGCACTAACCCTACTTAAAATAATTTGTAGTTTCCTTTATAGATGCCTGATATTTTCTAAGGGTTAACCCCTGGGAATCACTGCCTGGGTTTACTTGTAATGACTGACAGAATCCATCAGGGGGAGCTATGATAAAACTCAAACCTGAGCCTCAATACCCTCAATAAACACCAAACTGGGAAAATGGGCTTTTAGCCCAGAGTCAGGCCTCACAGGCTGTGTATAACTCCTACCTCCTCCTCTTATTTGAAAGAAAAAGTAAAGGTTGATGAATTTATCTTATTTTCTTCCTTCCTTCTCATCAGGTCGCAGCTGCAGAAAACGTCCTCCCTCTCTCTTCTCTCCTGATGGCTGGTCCCTCAGAGGGGTAAGAATGTAAACTGATTCATACGTTATTCACTGTGTTATGACAACTCTGCACTTTATTTGGATGTAATGCACAACAGCGTGACTCCATTTTAGATAATAAAGGATGAGATGGAGGCGAACAACCTCACGCCTCAACACCTCAGAGCGTATTAGCTGTAATATCATATAGCAGAAAAAAAGGAAGAGCAGATTTTCAAATGTGTCTCATTTGTTTTGCTCACATTTACCTGAAAAGTGGATAAGCAATAAGTAATACGTGAATTTCCCAAGGTAACTACTCCTTTAACAAACCAGAAATGAGCATTTTGCTGCGTGATCCCAATCTGATCCAGCACCTGTGGCACCTGCCTATTATTGTGTAGGTTCCCTTCATGCTGCCAAAACAGCCCTGACCTGTCAGGGCATGGAAACAGGACCTCTGGGGGTGTCCTGTGGTGTCTATCACCGGGACATTGGCAGCAGATCCTTTGGGTGCTGTGGGTTGTAGGATGGGACCTCCACCATCTGGCTTGTTCCGGTACATCCCACAGATGCTGGATCAGATTGGGATCTGGGGAGTTTGGAGGCCAGGTCAACACCTTGGGCTCTTTGTCGTGTTCCTGGAGACATTTCTGAGCAGTTTTTGTGGTGTGGTGGGAGCATTGTTCTGCTGGGGGAGGCCCCTGGCATTGGGGAGTGTCAGTGGTGGACTGACCAACTAAAACAGTAGCAAATACTTGTCTCTTCTGATTTTTATAAACCAGAGTTTACATTCTCTCTGTGCCAATGTCTCTACACCGGTGTCTCGGTGTCTCCTGTAGCTCCTAATTATAGACGCCTGTTTCCCCCAACGACCGTCACTTCCTGTTTGTCCAGTGGGAACTGAGTAGTCACAATCTCACACACACACACACACATACACATTGTGAAGGGTTCCTGTTCCTGAGGGTCTGTAGATTCACTCAGACTGTGACCTTATGAGGTGGAGGAGGAGGAGAAGGGAGAGAAGAAGGTATAGAAAAAACAGGAGGAGAAGGGAGAAAAGAGGAGAGCTTCTAAAAGTCTGACTGAGGAGGAGAAGAAGGAGCAACACTTGGAGGAGACAAACTGGAGGAGGAAGAGAAAGGAAAAAGGAGAACAGCAATGTGACTGTGAAGGAGGTGATTCAAAGGAGGAGAGAGAAATTGGGCAAACGAAAGGAGGGGAAAAGAGGAGAAGTGATTGCAGATGTTGACTTGCATGTGAGGAAAGAAAAGAGAGCTAATGTGACTTTGGGGTAAAAGCAGGGCGACCTGGAGGAAGAGGAGCAGCAGATGTGTGCAGAGAGAGTTGATTAACACTTGAAGTGTGTTTGAGAAGCAGATCCGGTCCTGATGATGGGCTGCTGTCTGTTTGTTTACTATCGGGTGAGTTTTAAGTCTGTGTGTGGTTTCCAGTGCGTCCCAGAATTTCTTTTAACAATAATGAAAATCTGAATCAGGATCTCTGAAGGTTTACTAAGACATTACAGGCCGATCACATGGATAACACAAACCCTGCAGGACCATCGTCTTCTCGTCCTATGATCATACATTGTGTTCGAGTCAGACCTCAGTCTCAGGTGCACAAAGATCCAATGAAACATTTAGCTTCTGAGTGCACCTCCACTCCTAACAACTCTAACACTCTAACATGCCTCACTAGCACTTCTTTACCTGATCTGCTCACACTTTGCTTCATTTATTAACAGATATAGTCCTTATTCAAAGGTCTCCTACTGCACTGAAGCTTCAGTGTTGTCCCTCACTTGTAAGTCCCTTTGGATAGAAGTGTCTGTCAAATGTAAATGTGAATGTATCCTTGCACTTTATTTCTTGTGGATGTTCTCACATGGCTGCTCTTCATAGACATGAACTTACTTCATATATATATATTGTGCAGACAAGTGCACAATGCAGTAGTTATGTACATACTTCATAGAAGTACTCAGTACAGTACTCATGTGCCATAATGTGCATTGAAGGCATTACTGGCCGTTGTAGTTGTTCTTCCTGTCTGTACTAGCTACAAAAACATTCCTTCTTAAATCATTCATTTTTTGATTTGAGAAAAAAACATTTTTTTCTGAAGTAAATATGAAGCTTCAGCAGCCTGAGTTAGTCAAGTGAGGTGAGGAAATTCTAAAGTTACAGTATTTTTAGTAGTAAATTCCTTCTTTGTTTTACTGTCCTTCTGCTGTGAGGGACAAGAAGGGAATTTCATGCTAAAACTAGAATGGCACTCAGTGAAGCTCATACCTCTGGCATGGTAAAAATGCTCCATCTCCCAATGTCAAGGAAAGTGATAAAATATTCCTGGATCCACACCTAAATGTAATGGCTTTTTCCCTGGCCCATGCCCCGACCCTCCAACAAGTTTGTTGCAAACCGGTTCAGAACTTTTTGTGTAATCCTGCTGAGAAATACACAAATAAACAAACCTTCTTGCCGGGATTAATAACAGACTTCCAGCTTGATTGGTCTAAAGCACAGCCTGATTCAGCCTGATTTTAGCCCAGAATTTGTCAACCCAACTTTTTTAAGATCGTTTGTCTTTGACGTGCAGGTTGTGGAGGTTACAAGGTCTGATTCAAAACACAAACAGTCAACAATCTGGTTATAGACCATTGGATGTTAATGGATTTCTTCCAAGTGAAAACTAGAAGAAGAAACTGAGAAGCCTGTTTTAATATGATTGGAGTATATTATTGTTATAAGGTATGTTGTGATTTACCGAGGTCAGACCTTATATGGACAGGAAGAGAACATGTCTCCCCCTCCTCCTCTTTGGTTTCCATAGCGACAGGGACTTAAAGGTAAAGTCTGCCAGGTTATATAACGTCCGGACAACAACAAAGTCTCAACACAATACTGAACAAACAGCAGACTTCCTGCTATTGTTACGCTCCGCTACACTGATCGCAATATCCTCCTCTCCTCCTCCTCTCCTCCTCCTCCTCCTCCTACTCTCCTCTTTTCTTCTCTCCCCCTCTCCTCTACTGTCTCTTCCATCCTCCTCTCCTCCCCCATCTCTTTGAACCTCCTCTTTTCCTCCTTTGCTCTTTTCCTCTCCTAATGTCCCTTCGTCCCCTTCTTCCCATCACCTCCCCCTCTTCTGTCTTCTTCTTCTCCCCTTGTCTGCTCTCCTCCTCCTCACTCTCCTCCCTCCTTCTTTCCTCCCCTCATCTCTTTGATCCTCTCCTTTCTGGCTTAATTCCTTCTCTCTCCATACTTCTTTTCCCTCACTTTTTTCCTCTCTCCTCTCCTCCTCTCTTCCACTCATGCGCTCCTTTTGTCTTCTGTCCTCTAATCTCTCCTTATCTCACTTGACCTCTCCTCCTCTCTCCCCCTCCTCTTCTCCTATTTCCTTCCCGCTCTCTTCCTTCCTTCTTTCCTTCCCTCATCTCCTTGACCCTCCTTTCTTCCTCTCTCTTTCCTTCCTATCATTTTCTCCTTCTTTTCTTGTCTTCTTTCTTCTGCTCATCTTGTCCCCCTCTCCTCCTCCTCTTCTCTCCTCTCCTGCGCTCCTCTCCTTTCTTATCCTTTCTTCTCCTCTCCTCTCCTCTTCTCTCCTCTCCTGTCCTTTCTTCTCTTTTCTTCTCCTTTCTTCTCCTCTCCTCTCCTCTCCTCCTCCTCTCACAGATGTTTGTCCTCACTGACCTGCTTCATCAGGTGTTTGTACGATTACTTCCTGTTGTTGTTGTCACGGCAGAGAGAGTTACAGGAACTGTGTTTTGTTAATTCTCATATAGCTGCACCTGCGCAACTTCCCGCCAGATAAACTGTGGTTACCATGGTTACCACAGAGATTACCTGGCCCATACAAAGTCAGTAGTGAATGAATGACCACTTGTTTCTTCTTGTAACCCACATGTCCATTGGTTGTGATCAGTTCAACCAAGAAACTTTTTTCCCTTGTTTAATTTGAATATTTCTGGAGCAATAAAATTTATTTTACACAGGAAAACAAGCTTAGAGAACAAGATTAGAGAAAAGAAATATGTCTGCTCAGCCAAAATGTTATATTCTCTGTTGCCAAAATGCTGGCAACCACTGTCCTGAAGATACTAGAAGAGACAGAGAACGCTGAAAAACCACTTTGTATTAGTGTGATGAGACAATACATTTCAGACATTATGTAAGTTGAGTATTGTCTCTACTGTCTCTATTTTCCTTCTTCCTTTCATCCTTTCCTCCTTTCCATCCATTCCTTCTTCACTTGAAATGAACTATGAAAATCTCCAAAACTGGAGATATGAGATTTTTTTAATCAGAAGGGAAAACAGTACTGGAATATCTCTTATTGCTAATACTTCGTTACTTTACTTTGTTTGTGAATATGATTGGATATTGAGTGAAGCATTTTGTGGTATTGGTTGGACTAAAATGGGAGTTTAAGTCAATTTACACATTATATTTATGAAATGTATAAATATATATAATTATACATATGCTGTAACACCTGTCCTACCTGTAACATAATGTTTGGTTTGTTTTGTGTGTTGCAGAAGAAGAGGAAGCAGGCCAGCAGAGATGCAGACTCCCTCAGTCTCTGCAGTCTGGACATCAACGTAAGTTCAGCTCCTCTAAACTAACTTCTCTGTTGTGTTTCAGTGTGTGATGATGTTTGACTGAAAAGGTGTTGAAATGTCTCAAAAAGGCTTTAATGATGTTGAGAGCTGTTGACTTTTACTTTGGAGTAACTTCACTGCTGCAGTTCTGTGTATGTTCTGTGTATCCTGATGGTCAACTGCTGCTCAGGAAGTAATGTTCCTCCGCTGGGCCCTTGACCAGAGGCATGTAAAATGCCCCCCATCCCTCCAAAGGAGCAAGATACTCTGAAAGAGACACAAACAACTACAAACAATGCAGCAGTGGTTGTTTTTCTCATCATTTTGAGTCCCTCTGTAGTTGTTTTGTGTCTCTTTGTGGTCATTTTGCATTTTCTTTTTTGGTCATTTTGTGCTTTCTTGAAAATATCATAGTTCAGAGTCACAGTTCAGAGGCAAATATTCTACCTTTTATTCCACTATATTCATTTTATCATTTCAGTGAATTTTATTCAACTAATTAAAATTACATTTGAGCTATCTTATTATCAGATCATCAATCATCTGTAAAGCACTTTGAGTTGCATTAACATGTACGAAAGGTGCAATACAAGTTACTGTTGATCAATTTGATTGATTAAATAGGATAAGGCGATGGGCTGATAAGGAAGTTAATGCAACAGAACTGTAAATATTTGTAGACCAGGCAGTAATTGTAGTTTATGAACTGATTTTGGTTTTGTACTTAGGTATTTATAATCAGTATGATGATAATAGTGATGAATTCTGAAATGTAGGACAAGTATAAAGCAGTGTGATTGTACTTTGTTTAGCTCTGACTGTGGATCTGACATGTGGACTCAGGGGGCCTCGGTCCTCGTGTTGGACCCCCTCCTCCTGTATATGTCTGTATTTTTAGCCTTCTGCCAGCAGCCCGTTCCTTCCCGGGCGTTTCCCTCCCTGCTCAGTCTAACACAGGATGTCCACCCTGTTCGATACACTCCACTGTGACAAACAGATCCAAACACACCATCAGTCTTATACTGTTGCAAACCAGTGCTGGCAGATAATGAACCAGGAATAAATTATACTCTATTGTTTCTCTACTGTGGCTCAGTGAGTCACATACAGTCACATTGTGCTCTTACTGAAAATGGAGGATGTGGAGACCACTTTATCTGATTTAAGGGTCAAAGGTTGCAACAGGGGTTCATATTTTCTATGAAAATATTCACTTCTGGAGCAACTCTGTCTCTGTCTGAAGTGGAGACGAATAAAATCAGTTCAAAGGTTAATTTATCTATAATAAATTCATATTATGAACTCATCATTTCCAAGTAGTGTCCAGTGCTGAAATGTAACGAAATACAGGTACTGAAGTACAGAAGTACAGTTTTGAATAGTTTAATTTCATGCTTAATACTCTAGAGTTAACCCTAAGCCTATCTCTAACCCTCTCTAATAATTTCAGAGGGAAATATTGTTCTTTTTACTCCATTACATTATTTGGCAACAACAATTACTTACAAAGTTATAATCAGCAAAACATATATATAACGTATTGTTAAATGAAGCTACCCCACAGTGCAGAAATGAAAATTAAGTGTAACTTTATCAGCTGCAACAGGAAAGTGTTGTAAAGTGTTTTTACTTTTACTGCTCTTCTACCAGTGCCAATACATTTAACATGTAAAATATTAAACCATATAAATTACAGTATTAAAATAATGACCAGTGCTCATTCACATAGAAAGTCTCAGCCACCAAGTCCGCCTGTTTCCATTCAAGCAGCAGAACATCGTTCAGTTAGTGCTGAGTGACATACATTTTTGGCAGGTTTAATTGCATTTTAAAAACCTGTATTTACATGCTAATTTTGGTGTAAAGAGTGTATTTGAGACCAGTGAACCAAAGAATTACCTAATCAGATATGTGACAGTTTAACTCACAGCTTAAAAAAAGAGTTTAGTGCCATGAAACATACATTACTAAAATTCAGAGGTAATATCTCTAAAGTAAAGGCTGCAGCTAACAGTTATTTTCATTATTGATTAATCTGCTGATTAGTTTTTTGATTGAATGACTAATTCATTTTCTCCACAAGTCATAGGCAACATCAGTTCAAAAACTCCAAAATATTCAATTTAAAAAAATATAAAACATCGAAAAGCTCCAAACCTGCACACCAGAGAAGCTAGAGAATGTTTGGCTGATTGATTATTAACTAATTGATCAGTTGACTAATTGTTGCCTGCTCTACATGTAAAACCAAAAGGAGGTTTACTGTCATTTAGAGATGTAACTTATTCAGTGTGGAGCTTTCTGTTTGGACACCAGGCTGGTTATTGACTTTTTCACTGGTTAATTAAAATCTGCTGAGCCCCTCAGGGTCACATGGTTGATTAACAGTTATTGATTTGGTTTCATGAACAAAGTGCAACAATCAAACAAGTGTGTGGCCTTCAGAATAAAAGCAGGCAGATTTATTTTCTTAGATAGTTTGAACGCAATGTGATCTGTCTTTTTATGGAGGTCATTTGTTTTTGGTTGGGTTTCTTATTTTTCAGGATTTTTTTCTGAGCTTTCTTGGCTACCATAGATTTAACATCAAAACTGTCAACCAAGTCCAGCGTTGTATGTTGCATATAATAGTCAATATGAGTGGAGTGTCTTTTCTTTGTCTGTAACCTTAAGGTTTGTTACCAGTTTTTGGAAATTTAAGTATTTGGCAATATATGTGTCATGTTCTTAAATGTCTGTCATCACCAGTATGAAGGAGGGAAAACCCTTCCGTCCATATTTTATTATACCTCAACGTACAGTGTGTACAATGTGTCACTGTTCAGATGAAATGAGGCAGGTCTCTCCATCTCTAGGCGTCCACGACCCACTGTCTCATGTACAGACAATGGGGCTGAGTCAGTGGGGGACGGCTATTGTCAGCTGAGCCTGTGGTGTGTGTTCATGTCAAGTCAGAGGTCAACGTTGATGCTCTGACTCACAGCTTTCAAAGGAAACAAAGAAAATAGGTCTAAAAATGACACAATGATCAGAGTCGTTCTGATGCTTCGTTAACTGCATCTGATCCAGGATGTGTGTATTTAAGTCTCTGTCTCTACAATATCTATTTTTATTTTTTCCCTCTTGTTTTGTTTTCATCACTTTCATTCTGTGGAGACTTACCCTTGCCTTAACTACTTTTGTTTACAACTAATTATGATTTTCATCATCAATCAATGTGAGGATTCTTTTCTAGATTGATCCTTTTCTTTATAAAATGTCTGAAAATAATGGAAAATAATTTCCCACAGCCCAAAGTTATACCTTCTGTATAATTTGTGTTGTCCAACCATCAATCTAAAACCTTAAGATATTCAGTTTACCATGATATAAAACAGAGAGGAGCAGCAAATCTTCACATTTGAGAAGTTGGATCGATTAATTAACCAACTGCCATTTTATTTTCTTAATTAATCTGTACATTTTTTGATAATTAATTGATCATTTGATTATTTTTTAAGCAAAATGCCAATTAGTTAATGGTTATTGGCTTCTTAAATGTGAGGATTTGCTGCTTTACTTTGTACTATGTGATCATACACTGAAAATAATTGTTGGTTTCAGCCCAACTCTTACCTTAACATGAACCAAAATCCAAATTTTAACTCTAAAACATCTCCACAGTGTGGCTCTGTAAACATGTTTATAACCCCCAGTCCTTAAATAATACAAGAGTTCACACAAACACACACAGGAATTGACTTGAAAACAACTGGAAAACCAGGACAGAGCTTTGGCTGCCTGCAGGCTACTCTCTCTTTAATAATTACAGCTCAGATTGACATTGATTGATGATGAACTGAGCAGTGAAGTCCCAGCACCACCAGTATCAGCTCCAGTATCACCAGGGGTCATGATGTTGTGTAATTCTGTGCTTTCTTTTTATCTCTGCTTTGTTCATGTCTGAAAAAACAGTTCCTATGAAAAGTGTTGACAGTCTGCACATAGAACATAATATAGGATCAGTTCGTCATTAGTTCTAGTTAGTTAGGTCTTTTCATGGAATTGGTTAACAACGAGAAAAATATAAACCTCATATAAATTTTATTCTTTATCTTCAGTCACTAATAGAAGAAAAAAAGCAAGAGACAAAACAAAAAGGTGCAGGAAAAGGGAGAACGGGCGAAAAGAGAGGAAGGAAATAAAGTAAGTGAGTGGGTGAGCGAGCCAGTGAATAAATGAGTCAGAGAGAGAGAGAGCACGAGCAAGCTGTGAGTTTTAAAACAGAGGGAGAAACAGAAGGGGGACGACCGTCACAGAGAGCGAGAGAAAGCTTCAACAGGGATTTAAAAAACAGACCAGTACGAGATCCAGATGCTCTAAATCCCGGATCTCTCTGACCTCTGTTAGGACCAAACGTTCACTGGACTCTTTTATCTGAGCTCTGCCAGCACCAGACTTGACCTGAAGATCCAAAAGAACTGTCTGAAAGCTCTGCCCTTGCTGAGCTGGATCCAGATCCTCTGCTCCTGTCGATCCTCTGACAGCACCAGGCGTTTTCAGGAAACAACCAGAGCCGGGTTGTCAGGAAATGTGATGCGAGCTTGATCCAGACAATTAACTGGTATTGATCCTTTGTTTAATCTAAACTTAACTTCTGGTCCCAAACTTTTTGTTGATGCTCTTAAAGAACCAGATTGTTGCCAGAAACTCTATTCGTACCAAGCTCTTTCTCAGCTGATATCAGGAGCTCTGTAAGAGTTACTGAATTCTTTCTGGACTCTTTCTAGACTCTCTGAATTCCTTGTGGATTCTTTACTAGTATCACTTATATTCCTAGCACCAATCCCCTTTTTGACAATCAGTACCACACCTGACCTCTGAACTCTGTACTGGTACTATACTCGCTCTGTTGGTATCACACTTTCTCTAGACACTTTTTGGATGGTCTTAACCACACCAGATTCCTTCTAGACCCTGTACTGGGGTTTAGCTCTTTGTATCAGACTCCTTACCAACCTCTTCTGAACATTCACACCTGGATGCTCTAACAGTACCAGTCTCTTCCTGGACACTCTCTTGGCTCTCTGGACACTCTCTTGGTTCTGGGAAAGGTCCAGATTCTGTGCTGGGCTTCGGTGTGAGCAGCATGGTGGCGGGGCAGAGCCCCCTCTGCCTGCTCTTACAGCGGTTCACATCTGGATGCTCTGTAGAGTTCAGCAAAGGAAACAGCAACATGGGGAAACAGGTGGAGGTAAGACAAAGGAAATATCCTCTGGAACTGCAGATTTAAGTTTTGGGGTGAACTGGTAAAACGCACCTCAGATCTCTTGACTAAATCAGTTATATCTCAGAACTGATTTCATTTAATGTAGTTTTATCTAATCTATCTAGATTTTCTAATCTGATTTGGTTTAATCTAATTGGATCTAATCTGATTTAATATCTAATCTAATCTCTTGTATGGTAAAGGCTTTATTTGAACTATGAAAACATGGATGCTTTTTCACCTAATCAGCTGCTTTCATCCTTTTCCCTACTACCTTCGTTCATTTTAGGATTATAGATTTATTTTTCCCTCGAGAATGTATCAGTTGGGAAGTTACTATTGTATATTGTGCCTCTGTGCCAGTGGCAGCCATGGTCGTTGGACGCAAAGATGAACTGAGTGGATTTTGGTGGTTAAAGGTCAAAGGTCACTGGGACATTTTTGAACATAACTCAAGAATTCACCCACCAATTAACTTGCAGCTGGTTGGTGAAGGTCACATAGTGTAATTTTAGGATTTTGTGCCTTACACTTAGTTATAGTTTGTCCATTGTTCATCTACTGCCTCATATCCTTTACCTCCTCACGATCAGTTATTTTGATTATATACTGCAGAAGTTATGCGGGTCATTTCTCCCTAATCATGTTACTACTATTGGCTTCGCTCTATGCAGACAATTTTGATTTTTATCTGCATAAAGTTTTTTGCCACCAAACTGAAAACAGTGGAAGTGAATGAGATTTAGTTTATATGGTGCTTAAAGCTATAAAGCCTTGCAACAGAAACAGATCTCACTGAGAACCATTTTCATTGGAAATATTTTCTACTGAGCAAGTATTTTATAGGTTTGTTGGGTAGTTTGTCGTCTAATGTCTTCTATTACAGTGCTAAAGACTATAGGACAGTAAGTGAGTTCTTTCATAAGTTTCTCTGTAGTGATTTTTATACCGAAGGTCATTTGACTGTTTCATGACTATAGCACCTGAGGTGGTTGTAAAAACAGATTCTGTTCAGGGCCTCAAAACAGTCTGGTCTGTCTACTAACACTGCTGTTTGACCCCAGGGGTTGTTTTCACCAGCTTGAACATAAAATATAGAGCTGACCAGCCTCATACTTAGATCTGTAAGAATAACTGGGGAGACCTCATGTTGTTTATTGCACTTAGATTCTCCATGTTTTCCCTCAGGCTTCAGCCGTCCTCTCAGCTCTGTTCTTTATCTCTCTTCATACATCAGTCATACTGGGTTGACATTTTTCCTCTTCTGTTGCCTGGTTCAAGGTCTTTGAACAGGTTTGTGTTGTGCTTGTGTCTGTGAGCAGAAAAGTAGGGACAGAAAAATGGTCACGAAAACAAACATGGATAAGATGGATGGAGTTGTGCATGTGGTTGTGGTCACTTTACAGAAATAACAACTTTAAAAGCAACAAACTGTAACTTTGCTGAACAACAGCGAGTCTGAACAGGTGAGCAGTTCTCATGTACAGAAAAAAGCCTTTCAATTGTTTGAGCACAGTTCTGACTGCGTAGTCACACTCACTGAGCTGAAACACGGCCAAACAGTGTATTACCCATGATCCCCGGCTTCTGGAGGAAGTGCTGTCGCTGTAACAAACATACCAAACTCTCTTTATAAATCTTGATATTTTCAAAGTTTCCTCGCTGGATATCAGAGATAAGTGCTGGTTTTTAATGATTTCTAAGTCTTTTTAGCTGATCTACAGTTCAGCATTACTCTGAACTTGCTGGGCCTGATTGCAGCAGTTTAAGCTGCTGACTCTCTCTCAGTTAGAGGAGATCGTACCTGCTCACCAAAGTTACAGAGAGCAAGAACAGGCATTTGGGTGTGGTGTGGGATATGAAAATAGTAAAATAGTTACATAATGTTGCTTTGAATCAAATATTTCTTGATAAACATGATGTTACTTCCTCCTAGCAACTACTGCTTCTCTGTCGACTGAAAATGACATTGATCAGATGATTAGTTTCATCCTCTGCTGACTGCTTAAAGTAAACCCCCAAAATGAGACAATAAAACATTAGTTTAAAGGTAGAAATGAGACTTGATGTATGCTGTCACAGGAGCTATTCAAACTCCAGCAGTCTGCTGTAAACCTGCTGTAATTAGATAACCAGCCTATTGTTGACCAACTGCACTGAATTGATCTTTGTCAGACTAAATCGACTGAAACATTGTCACACACACAGAAACCTCATTACAGCATATCCAATGGAAACTATCTCAAATGTAGTGTAAATATACAAATTATGTATTGTCCTCTCCAAAGCCCAAAGTATTTTTTTTTTTCTTCAAACCTCCATCAGCAACTTTAGACACACAACTTTAAATTGTCAGTCTCCCCCAAGAGATTAGATCAAACTCTTAGGTTGTTGAAAACTAAACTAAGTTGAAAACTGTGGAAACTTTGTTGTCAGATTTGGGACATGAACTTGAAGCAGAGGACAGTTAAACTCTGTTTTTAACTCTGGAGCAATCAAGGACAAAAAAAAGGAAAACTGTCAATGTATTTTTGGTTGACTGGTTCCTGACTGTGAGCGCTGATGGAAACAAAGTTTGATGGTTCCTGTATTCCAGTAGGTCAGCTGACTCTCTGCTTCAGGGCAGACCGAAGATATACAAACACACCCTCACACACATACACACACACACACACACACACAAATATTGAATTATTGTAAGTCTGTATCCAGGGCAAGCAGGCTGATGGCATTTACACACACAGAAACAGACCCTGATATTATGGAGGCCTGATATGTGTGTGTGTATTTATGTGTGAGAGAGAGAGTCTGGCAGAGAGGGGAAGATTTTGAGTCACACTATTGTTTAACACAGAGTATATCAACAATACAGAGTCGGTTTTCCCGCAAAAAACTACTATCTACACACACTCTGCTATTTTAAAGACTTCAGACTAAACAGTGTGAGACTGAGTGCATAGAGTGTTGAGACTGACTGCATAAGTTCTTCCCAAAACATTTAGTCACTTAATGAATTAGTCAATTGACGGAAAATCCATCAACAACAGTTGTGGATGATCAGTTAGTTTTAAGAATTTATCATATAATACATTTACTAAACAAAACTCCAAAAACTCTCTAGTTTCAGCTTCTCAAATGTGAAGATTTGCAGGTTTTCTCTGCTTCATATTGCTAAAAAAAACTGACTATATGAGGGCTTTTATTGCTAGTTTCATTGATTTTAAATATTTTTAAAATGATATCTGTGTCATTTACAGTGATGTTGTTTGTTGATGTTTTGTTGTTATGACAAATTGTCTTGTTTTACTGTTGTTTTAATGCTGCTAAGTTCAGATAGACAGTGAAGCTTCTTAACAAAAAACAAAGTATGTTATCAAATTACTGTAGCTGCTGGCTGCTGGTTGTATTGACCAGAAATTAATCCTATATTTGTAGGATGTTTGGACCTTTTAAAGGCGTGGTTTTGATGTACATTACTGTCTGCCACAGAGTGTCTTTTGATCGTACCTCTGGGGGAAACCAAAGTCTAAAATTTCAGTAATATGCACAAAGGCTCCACTAAAATGTGTCCACTAAAATGTGTCCACTAAAATGTGTTCACAAAGAATTTATAAAAACCAAAATATTATGATGACGGCATTCAGATGTTGCTGTTGCCCGGAGGTCTGTGTGAAAGTCATCTGAGCAGGATGTCGATTCATCGTCTGGACTTCAGTCCTCATGTGGACTTTGTGCACATGTGGATCACAGGACTCTTGTTTTTGTGTGATAATGTGAACATAATTAAACTCTAGTTCTCTTCTACAGGAGCCCAGCACCAAGCGCAGCAAACCTGTATCCAGGGTGACATCTCTGGCCAGTCTGCTGCCGCCTGTCAAGACCGCACCGCTGAAGAGGATTGGTCAGACCCTGCAGGTAAACCACTGATCTGACTGTTCTCCACCATTTCAGTTTTTTTCTTTTAATGATATCCTCACTGTTACTTCTGATAGAAACACAAGACTTCTTCTAAATGATATTATAATCCCATAGGTCTATATTAACACCCGTAACACTCAGCCGTGGATGCCACGGAGAAGCATGTTTTATCCTCAAATTTGTGACCAAAACACAGCTCTATTATCGCTGAATTCATTGAAATTTACCCAGAGTTCAGAAGTAAAATGATTTTAGCTGCAAATTCTGAAATCAGTGTTTTCAACACCTTAATCTTCAGGTCCAACCTGCACAACAGAATTTTAAGTCTGTATTTTCAGATTTCTTTCTTGAAAGTCACAGATCTTTTCTAATATAGTTGTTGCTCTTTTGTACTAATGATTAAATCAGTTTCATGGCAAACAAAGCTCAAGTGCAGAGTTGAACATGATTAAATGCCCTTCTATAGTTTTCCTCAAGGGAAACAGATTTGTTTTCTGTCACCACAGGCAGTAAAAAAAAGATTAGGAAATACTGATACTATAAGTAAGAATATAGATACTTCTTATTTACTATAACCGTCTCTCTGTCTCTGCAGCGCTCCATCAGTTTTCGTAATGAGAGTCGGATGGAGAGATCTGCTCCTCCTCGTCCTCCTCCTCCCTCCTCCTCAACACTGAAGACGCGAGTTATCTCAGCGACCGTCTCCAACCCCTCCTCCTCCTATGACTGCGACACGGGTTTCCACAGCAGCAGCCCCAGCCGCCAAGCGGCGGGACAGCAAGCTCTGGAGCGAGACATTTGATGTACGACTGGGAGCAACACAACCTCTGAGCCCGAAGGAGATAAAACGACAAGAGGTGAGAAACACACTGCTGCTGCACTGAGGAATTCTTTGTGATATCCCAGTAACACCTTGAGGGAATTTCTTCACATTCACTTGAATTCAAATATTAACTCATTTTAGTGGTAAAAGGATCAAAGGTCAAGGTCACTGCAACTAAACAAACCACATGTTTTTGATCTGTAACTCAAGAACTCACACGCTAATTAACTGTAACTGGACTGGTTGATGGAGTCTTGCAACTGATCCAAGTTGCATTTTTATCTTCCTTTAAATATTGTGCAAATAAAAGATTGTCCACCTCTTCATATTTACAGATAATTTCAGACTAAAACTCACTCTCTCTCTCTGCAGGCTATATTTGAGTTGGCTCAGGGTGAACAAGACTTGGTGGAGGATCTCAAGTTGGCAAAGAAGGTAAAGAGAAACCTTATTGTTTTCTTGAAGACATGACTTTTCTCCTATATTTATTCCACAGTACAGGTATTTTCTAATTGTGCTCATAAGTGTGTGTTTGCTTGTGTTCTTCAGGCCTACCATGACCCGATGCTGAAGCTATCAATCATGACCGAGCAGGAACTGAACCAGATCTTTGGTACTCTGGACTCGCTGATACCCCTGCATGAAGGTAGGACGGAGCATTTCCAACACACAGCAGCCTCCTCCAAACCTGCGCCTTGGTCACTTTTACTTTTTTCCTAATGGCAGTGTTACAATGTCAGACCTGGAGTCTTGTATGTGTCAAATATTATGAAACAGGAATCAGACTTTGCACTTTTATAATGTTAAATGATGTGACAATGTATCAGGGGATTCACTATGTGAAGTGGAGGGCAAGCTTCTCTCACGGCTTCAATGGTAAAATAAGTTTTAAAATCCCTCTGTTTCGCAGCCTCACTCTCTCTCTCTCCTTCTGAGTGAAGCCAGAAAGAACATCAAGATAAAAGACATCTATGTCTGAATGACTAAATGCCATCACTTTAAAACAGAGAGATGAAGAAGGTAATGTGAAGTGTTCAAATATCTAAGGGCGTATAGTTGTAGTTCCTCTAATTGCCACCAGATGGTGACTGTGTAGAAGTGAACGAGGAATCCCCAAAACATCTCTGTGAACTTTAACCTGTGTGAGTGAGTGGCTAATGAAAAGGAGAGTCACACACTGAATATAACAAACTCCCAAATATGTAACATTTTTAAGGTTTCTGTCAGGCAAACATTCATGTAAACAAAAAGCACTGACTTAGGTGTAGATTTGAATAAAGACAGACCAAGAGCTAAAGTTTAATAAAGAGGAAAAACCCCATGCAATTCAGGAGAAAACAGATAAAAACTGAGCAGTCAGGTTTGAGCTGGACTGAAATTAAGACTAGGTACTTAAATCTGTCCATATTACCAAGTCTCAACAACTGTCCAGTAGCATCAGTTGGCCTCAAATGACTGGTCAGATTTGTTATTCGTAAGTTTCTGATGTGATTAAAAAATGAGTCCAGTTTAGACTTTGCACGTGTTCAGTGGCTTCTATTTAGCCAACGTTTAACATTTTGAGAGGCTTCTTTTATGAAATAAGAAAAGGTGTTTTATAAGAAAACATTTTAACATTTCACAAAATTATTTCAAAAAATGCCGACCTTTGTTGGTGACCTGGGTTGAGGCTCATGCAGTGCAGCTGTTGTAGCTTCCTCTGTGTCTTACTTAGTCTTTGATGTGCCCCTGCAAATGAGTCGCAAGCAAAGGAGATGGCAGGTTTTATATATGTCTGTGAGTTACACATTATCTAAGTCAGGGTTACAATCTGTCTTGTCTGTGTCCTTGGGCTTTGAGTAAGGCATCAGCAGTCTGCTGTTTGTGTTAACAAATTCTTTGCATTTTAAGCATTTTAAGTTCTGTAATTTTCCATTGCACCTCCACTCTACATTTCACAATTGTCTGTCTCTCATCAGACCTGCTGAGTCGCCTCAGAGACGCCAGAAAACCTGACGGATCCACAGAAAATGTGGGACACATCCTGACTGACTGGGTAAATGAGTGTTTTTCTTCACATAATAAAACAAACTGAATGTGTAATCATAATCTACATGACTCAGATAATTCTTTTTGTGCATCTTTCCTTGTCTCCTACACTCTGCAGTAACCAGGTCTCTGTCTTTGTGTCCCTGCAGCTGCCCTGTCTCTCTGCCTACACACCGTACTGCAGTAACCAGGTGAAGGCCAAGCCCTTGTTGGACCAGAAGAAGCAGGATCGCCGGGTCCAGGACTTCTTGCAGCGCTGCTTGCAGTCGCCCTTCAGCAGGAAGTTGGACCTGTGGAACTTTCTAGACATCCCCCGCAGCCGACTGGTGAAATACCCACTGCTGCTCAGGGAGATCCTGAAGCACACGCCCAACGACCACCCGGACCGGCAGCACCTGGATGAGGCGGTGAGGAAAACCAACGGCTTTAATCCTGAAAAGTCAAGAATAATCAAATTAAATGAAGAGGAAACAGATTAGATGAGCTAAACTGTGTCTAGATGGAGTTTTCATTTTGTCTGTTTGCTTCACAGGTGCTGATGGTCCAGAGCGTGGTGGCAGACATCAACAGACGGACGGGAGAGTCGGAGTGTCAGTACTACAAGGATCGTCTGTTGTACACGGAGGATGGACAGAAGGATGAACTCATTGACCAGTCCAGGACCCTCAGCTGCCATGGAGAACTAAAGAACAACAGAGGACTCGTCAGTACAATTTTATACACCCCTTCTCTTTAATCCCTACATTTCCCACCCTCCCTCTTCAGTCATTCATACAGTTCCTCAGCCACCTCTGACCGGCATCTGCTCACATGCATCAGAGGATTAGAGAAGGATGTAAAAAGCAAAATATTTCTCTGGCTGAAATGTTCACAAACTCTTCCCTTATCAACAGTTTTAATTCATATTCAAAGTCAAGTATAAAGTGGATTTATTTGCAGTTTAATGGCAACTTGAGTACAAGTCAACAACTAACAAATATGAGATGAGATGATGAATTGTATCTCACACTTTCTCTCTCCTACCTTTTGTCATGTCTTTGTAATGTATTGGTGGGTTAAACATAACATATAAATTCAATAATATATGGAGTATATAAAGATAATTTCAAAATAAAAGTATACCTGTGTTGTTGTGATTGTTTAAGTCATTTATACTTTTATTTTATCTTATTCTTTTATCTATTTTATGACCAGAATGACTGGTAAACTGGATCCAAATATTTTATCTGTCATATGTGGAAAAAAAAATTGCATAAATATAAACAAAACAGCTGATAAAGTAAAGAAACATTAACATCTACTCTCTCTCTCCATCTCTCTTTCCAGAAGCTTCATGTCTTTCTGTTCCAGGACGTCCTGGTCATCACCAGGTCGGTCTCACTCAATGACCAGCCAGTCAGCTATCAGCTCTGCCGTCAGCCAATCCCCATCCGACAGCTGGACCTAGAGGACCTGTCGGACGGAGAGATGAGAGTGGGCGGGTCCATCAGAGGGGCCTTCAGCAACAACGAGCGGAGTTAGTACTACAAACGCAGAAGCAGCCAAATTTTTTATGAAAATGGAGGACAGATTCAATTTGATAGAATTCAGCATCACAACTTGAAGTTACAAAATACAAATTTAAAACCAGTTGGCACAGATGTCTGACCATAATAACCGCTCTTCTGCTGTCTGTCTCCTCCTTACAGCAAAGAACTTCTTTCGGGTTTCGTTCCGCACTGGAGGTCAGCTGCAGAGTCACTGCTTCCAGGCCAGTGATGCCTTCAACAAACAGCAATGGATCAACTGCATCAGACAGGCCAAGGAGGCTGCAGCACTGACTGGAAACCAGCTACCAGAGACAGGACAGTGTCTGGAGACAGGGCTGGGTGGACAGATAGGGCCGCTTGGTGGGACAGCACTGAGTTTACGAGGTGATTCAGGGATTGAAGATGAAAAAGGGATGTGGGGGGAGATGGAGGCAGAGGTGGGTTTGGAGGGAAAGGAGGATCTTAGTGGAGGTAAAGATCTAAGTAAAGAGGCTGAGGTGGGTTTGACAGGAGAGATGAAGACGGGCAAGGAGATGGAGACAGGTTTGGCTGTGGATGATGAGACAGCTTTTGAATTAGATGGAGAAACAAGGATGGACAGTGACATGAGGCTGTTGAGCGGTGAGACAGAGACAGGTGAGATAGAGACAGGGCAGGGTCTTCGTGATGAGACGGGGGCAGAGCCCGGAGGAGGAGTAGATTGGAAGATGGATGGAGGAGGAGAAGAAGGAGAGACTCTTAGCAGAGGGAGTAATGATGTTCCCACCTCCCTCCTCTCCCCCTTCTCTCCTACTCAAGAGGAGGAGGATGTCACAGTGGGGGAGCAGAGTGGTGCTAAAGAGGAGGATGAGGTCGGCATGGACACCAGCGAGGTTGACCCACCGGAGGGCGAGGAGCTGATCCTCAGGTGCTGATACAAGGACCAAATGAAAAGACGACACACTGAAGGACCAGCGCTGCAGCCAATCAAATTGAATAATGATGATGATGTCACTGACAACACTTGGATGAACTCGTTAAGACACATTAGCCAGTGTGTTCTAGAACAGTGTGTTCTACACTGTAACTACTATACCCTGACTGTTGGTAACCGTGGTAACCACCTTGTTCTAGAATGCCACAGCAGCTGTTCACCCCCTCACTCTGGAACGCTGGCCTTATGAACTGTATGGATTCTAGAGAAGCGGATACAGATGGTGCCCCATTTATTCCAGTGAAAGCTGGTCACCAGACACATACTGCAAAAACAGGCTCCCTCAGGCTTTCCTTTGCAACTTCCATCTGATTCCCCACACATAAATAGCACAAAAGTACTCACTGATCCTCAAGACTTAAATGTTCATTGGACTGAAATGCTCAAATTCTGAAGAAAGTATTTATGGTTTTACTGCCTTTTTAAATTATGTATCTGTGAGGGAAAGAAAAAACTATTGATTGGGCCAGTGGCTGTCACATGACCTGCAGTTCCAACTGTGGCCACAATACCAAAAATCACTTCACAGCCTAACACTGTTCTCTGGAACTTGACCGTTAGTTATGTTACCATGACTACCACTATACCTTCATCAATGGCACCATGTTGCCATGGTAATCACATTTCACCTAGAGGGTGCAAGAGTGAAAGTTATTCCTTGTTTTATCCAAGTTTACTTTATACTGAATTCTTTGTGTCTTCATGGCTTTAGCTCACTTGCTTATATTTTGCGCTTGACCTTGCCTCTGAACAAACGCTATTTTGCTGCCAAGTCCTTACCTGTCCTGTTAACATGTTCATTAATTCCTCTACTGGCTGTTTAGGCTGTTAAAGTGCAGTTTGTGACCATCACTGGCACAAAGAACAGGTTGTTTATATGGCTTGCTATATACTAGCACAAGGATACATGCATGAGCACCCCCATAATGGAATGCACATCCCCGCTGATGGTCTCAAGCTATTCAACGAATGGCTGTTGACGGTAATGAGGCTCAGGAAAGGTAGCAACATTCAAAAAGCAAAGGGAAGAACTCTGCTAGTTGATGTAAACACGGATTTAAATAATCCGTAACTCAATAAAACATAACTTACTTATTTCCAGAAAGACTCCACACCTTTAAAAACGCTGCCCATAGTTTTGAATTAACAAAAAGAAAAGACACATACTATTTGCTAAACACAGTAATATTCTCAGAAAACCTTCACCACAGTACTGTTGACGTTAGCATCAGTCTCAGGTGGCATATGAGTCAATCACAAGAGTCAGAGTTCAAGTCAGGTCAATGGATCACAATAAAGTAATGTAAATGTAATAGTTTTTGCATTTAAAACATCAGTAATTTGTAATATATCATATTTGCAGCTACAACTGCCACTCTATGCTAAATTACCATCTCTGTTGTAGAGATTTGACTAATGTGGAGAGGCAGAACTCTGTTTATCGTATTTTATAATCACTTGTAATGTCTTGACACACTGGAAAAAACAGAGCTTTACACCCTGTTGATACAGTGGAATGAGGTCGGGATGTGGAGGTTGGATTATAGGCTTTTGTCCTCAACACAGAAGTGACTATTTTAACTGACCATCACCATGATGTTCCTGTAAAACAGCTTTAATTCCCTATTGCCTCAACCTTGCATTGCTAAATATTTCTGACTTTAGTGTTAAATAAAACGACTGTGTAATGTGAAAGAGGGTAAATGGTTAGGATTTAGAGATTTTTAGACTCTTTTACCTCCTAGTTTTGGTTTTGCATACAGCACACTTACTATATGGTTCAGGTTTAGTGTTTCCAGCTGCAGAAAGCAGCTGTTTTCAGGAAACAAGCTTTCACACTCCCACTGTAAACGACCCAACCAGCACAGACAACAGTCAAACACAACTGTTTGACCAAACCAAAGCAGAAAGGAGAGTGAATAGTGTTTGAATGTAATGTTATGTTTAGCACAGTCTACTTAGAATATTTCAGAAACATTAGATGATTCATTAGCAGATTTTCAGTTGTGACCATCTATCCCTATAATATTCTGTAAAACTGAAAGAAACAGCTCGTAGCTGCTGTAGGTATTTTGTTGTGGCCATCAGAGAAGTCCTGAAGAAGGAGTCTGTTGTGTTTGTACTGTATGTAAAGAGTGTATATGAGACCTGTTTGTATATGAATGTAGGAGCAAAGCCAAGCGTGTCTGTTAACTTAAGATACCCCAGACAAACCTGTGCATACTGTCAGTTTCTTTTTATTCTGTTGAGTAAAAACTAAAAAGGTAATATTTAGTTGGGGTATTAGCTAATGTGTCAAATGTCATAAGACCAAAGCATCAATAAATTGTTTTAAGAGATGTCTGTCACTGAATGGATGGTTACTGGTGGTTGCAGATAGAAGTACAAGTGTGTGTGTGTGTGTGTGTGTGTGTGTGTGTTATTTATGCCTAAAAATAAGTCTCAAAAATAAAGTAAATAAAAAATAAAAATGATATGAAAATATTGATAAGCCAAAAATTAGTCCGTTTTCTAACTCTTTAATCACAACTAACTATTGTTTCCAAAATCTAAAATCGAAAAAAAACAAAAACAAAAAACAATTAGATACTGATTCAAAATGTAAATTTTATAATGTTGTATGTCAGGATTTACTTATTATCACATAATTTTGAATTAATAATTTTAACCTACTATCTCACATTATTTGTGCATGTATCTGTCACTCCACATTCAATATTTTATCCATTTCTTTGAATAAAACGATTTCCGTATCGAGCCTCTTGAGACTGTAGGTGGTAATAATTTCCACCAGGTGGCAGTAGAGCAACATTTAGTTCACCACCTGCAGTTAAATGTCAATGAAGAAGACCGCTGCTCTCAGGAAACATGGCGCGGGTTGTGTGTAGGTTCGAGTCCCTGCGCTGCTGCGGGAACCTGAGGTAACAGTGGTGTCATCCCAGGGCTCTACCGTGACAGTGACGGAGAGACGGTTAGAAAGGGAGGCGTCGGTCTCGTAGGGGGAATCCGACAATGGACGAAATCCTGGCTCGGGGGGTGGCAGCGCGTCCGAGAAGAATGTCTGCTGTTACTGCCGCGGAGGTTGGAGCTAACGTTAGCCTGCAAGATGGCGAGGTAACCGAGGTGGTCGATGGGCAGCCTCCGAGAGAAACTCACATTGGTCCGGAGAGAATCGGCGCTGCCGGAGGGAGGATGGAGAGGAGCAACTCGGCACCCCAAGTGGTCCACCAGAGGCATATGCCGAAGGAGCCGAACAAGTTCCATATACCGAGGAAAACCAGGGAGAACAGAGGTGGGTTGGTCCGCGATCTTTTCTTCAATTCAGTTAAATTAGTACAGCATTAGTAAAGTACAGCAGCTAAAAGTTGTACATGTCTATTTAACACCATGTTTAGACATAATTTGTTTCGCGCCTCAGTCGTTGCCTTGCAGTTACCTGTCCTTTAAAGTTGCGGTGTAATGGGAACGATCCATTATCGGACAGTTAAATGTCCATTATCGGACATGTCAATTTCTCACCTGTTTTGTTGCGTTAGCCACAGGTGCAGGGCTCAGTGTCACTTATATTCACCAATACACATGACATACATTTAACTCAGCTTCCGTATATACTCATTATAATGTGTAAAAGAAAAAAAGCTTTTTTACAAGTTACGATTTGTTTGAGGGTGTTAGCTAGCAGTTAGCGAGCTAACGTTATTTACGTGCGCGTAAGTTACCATGTAATGTCTATCAAACTAGTTGTAGTTTTGTGTAAGTGAAGGTGGTTATGAATCTCCATTGTGTTATCGCTCATCTAGAACTTAATTTCAGGTCTGTGTTTACGTTAGCGAGTCAGTTATTGAGATTAGCTGACGAGGTGTCGTCCTCCTCGATTTGTTTACATTTTACTTGGTTGGGTGGCGTGTGTGTGCTTGTACACGGTGCGTCACCTTTGTTGCTTTCCTGTTGAAACTGACATCATAACGACACTAAAATTATTTAAAAATGGTCTATCTTTTGACCGAGTCAGTTAGCAGGAGTTATAATCTTTTATTATAATATCAGAATGGGGAAAAGTTGTGACAGTTTACTGAGTGTGGTGCAAAAAACTAAATACATCCAGTGAGCAGCAGATCTGTGGATGGAAACACCTTGTTGATGAGAGAGGTCAGACTGGGCAAGGTCAGACTTGACTGATGGAGCTGGCAGAAAGGCTCAGGTACCTGGGGAATGAACCTTGTGGCAGATGGTCTATAACAGTCCACTTTAGGTTCCACTGAACAGAAACTTGGGGCTCAGGCTCAGCAAAAGTGGACAGTTGAAGCTTCATGATAGTTTTCCCCCTTTATTTGTTTTCCTCTTCACTGTAGCCTGAGCCCAGAGTTATCCCCAACGCCAGCAGGTCATTTTTTGCTAACCCTAACTCAACCATATCCTAACCTAAACCCTCACCCCAACGACAGAGGACGACTGTACCTGACACACCATCTGAAGGAGATGATCAAACTATTGGTAGGGGAAACAGAGCTTGAGGGGCACTCCACTGACATCAACATCAGATGTAGAACTGAAACTAGAAGTCAGTGAATCGATAAGTTCTGCAAAGTATTTTTTTCAGAATCTTCTGATGTTTCAATGAAAAAAACAATTAATGTTTAAATAAAAAAAATAACAGACAAGTTAATCAATGGTCAAAATAATAATAAGAATTAGTTGCAGTAGTTTTGTCAAGTCTGAGACATTAACCCAGCTGATGTTGTAACAATGTCCTCATCTTTGGAGGCATGCAAATGAGGACTGTGTTACAAACTGCAGAAGTGGAGTTATGTTGGTTGTAATCAGAGAGGGAGGATCTAAAAGCTCAAATATACTCCACAACTGACACGTATGCACACATGGTTCTTGTTATTCATTGGATGTTCATATAGACAGATGTCGGTCATAAATTTTGGGCTGCATGCAAAAATCAGCAGAGATATACCAGACACAGAAAGTGCTATTTGAGCTGATTGAAGATGCTACTGACTTGGAAATGTAGGATCCAGTGTTCATTCATTTGTCCCATTCTTGTGAACGTGATATCCTACTAATGCCTTGAGGCAATTTCTTCAGATTTGGCACTAACATTCACTTGGACTCAAAGATGAACTGATTAGATTTTGGTGGTCAAAGCTCAAGTGTCAAGGTCACTGGGACCTCATGTCTGTAGGATAAAATAGGATAAAATGATGACGTGATGACATTTTATTTACAAAAGGTTCAAAGGTCAGCTTCACTGTGAGATCATCATGCTCTGCAAGAACACTTCTCTGGCCATTAGCTCAGGAATGCAAGGAGATTGTGACTATGTGTCATATTTTATTAAATTCCTTCAAAGTCTTCACTACATATTTTATATGAGGCTGGACAGACATGGATGTAGACTTTCACATTACTGGTTGGCAGAGGTGTATAACCACAGGGTGGCAATTCTAGTTATCCTTTTTTCTTAAAGGATAACTCAGGTATTTTTGAACCTGGGCATTATTTTTGCTTTTGTTTTTGGGTGTAAATGATTGATAGGGACAAAAATATGTGCCATTGGTGCAGTATTCATTGAGCAAGAATGGTATATCTGATAAAATTACTATTCTAGAGATGTAGGGATATTTCTTGTTAAACAAGAAGCAACTCTTTAATAAAAAGGTCGATAAGCTCTATAACAATCTGAGCCTGTCAGTCATAAAAACAGACACTTTACTGGATGTGCTCTGATGTGGACAATTGCCCATTGGATTACACTGCAGCAATTGTTTGCGGTGACCAGGAACACTGTAACCGAAGACAGTTTGTCCCTGTCAATCATTTACACCCAAAACATGGGACAAAAGGGCCCAGGTTCAAAAATACTGGAATCATTCTTAAACCATGTCATGTTTGTACCTATTTTGTAATTTGAAATTTAAATATTTTTTTATCCCATGTTTATCATTGGAAATGACAATAAAGGTGCACTTAAACCTCATTCTATAAGTCCTCCAGTGTTATACTTAAGGCACACACATATTTCATGTGCTTATTTTACCACAGCAACTGGTAAAATAAGCACATCTTGATTAATTCTTTTGTTAAATGTGGTTGCACATCGACAGCACTTTTATCAGGTGTTTGATGTTCCACCTGAGCCCTCCCCTCCACACAAAGGGAGGCAGCAGCTGCAGGTTCTTTAGTCTCCTGAGAATCTGGCACATTTGGCACAAAAAATGCTGTGCGGGTCCTGGTATAAATGAGGTGTCAAACCATTATTTTTGTGGGCTCCCCAGCTGCTCAAACCTTCTGTTTGGGTGTGGCACACCTGAGAGGTGTTGAATGTTGCTTAAAGGTTTGGCAGTACTGGGACATTTATAGCACCTATCAAATAAAAAACGATTAAAACTGAAAACTATAAATGAGCTCATGTTAATGTCTTTATTTGTCTGGAGACCATTTGGGATAAAGGTGGAAAACTGTAGCTTTATAGTGTTGTCTGTCTAATGGCAAATACTGGTGTGACCTAAATTGAAAGCTAGTTCAGCTACTTCAGTTTGCTGTTTTTTCCTTGTTAGTTCCATTTAAGGGAAATCGTAATGCTGCAGTGGTGACATGTTGAACAATAGTGTGCCTCCAAATTTTGTCATTGGTTTGTGCTCAGTCCTTTCCTGTTTCAACAGCAAAATGTCCCAGTGCACAAAGACAAGACCAGGTCACTGTGACGTGTACAGCTCTGTTAGAGCCCAAAGGATAATGTGTGATTATTAGTGAAAAAGTGGTAAATGGTGATTAAATTCCCCTTTCTTTCTTTCCTGTTTCTCTGTTTTGCAGCTCTCTTCCAGTATGTTTCTACTGAGTCCAGGGAGTTTGAGGACATGATGACCATCTTGACCTCCACTTACATTGACACTGGCTCTGCCGGCTGCTTCACCTACAGCAAACCTCGCCTCGTCCACAGTGAGCCACTGGAGAAAGAGGTGAGTGGTGGATGCCTGGAGCGAGATTTGTATCCCAATTGAGGCATCTAGAAAAGACCTTTCAGGCAAACTGTTGCCATGTTTAGTATGACCGGGTGAACTACTCCTTTGTTCATGGATTGATTGTGTGTGCACGCTGTGTTTCAGTTTGTGGAGAAGAGGAAGGAGATGAAAGCGGACGGGAGGACGGATAAGGAGCTGGAGGAGAGCTACGGTTTCCTGTTGGCCGATACCAGCAAGGTGAGATTAACGCTGAATTGTTCTGTTATTGTTGTCTAATGGGACAAGAAGGCGATAACTGAGCAGTTTTTGTAATTTATCACAACCCATAGTGATTTTGTTCTGGTCAACATATTTACAATAACCGCTCAATCCGTTAATCGTTTAATATCTAATAATGAGCCTTATTCTTTCAAATTAAAAGTTTTTATTTTCCTGAATCGTTTCTCTGTTGTAGCTGCCTATGCTCTGTGAGAAGGGGCTGTGTGTGGGTCAGAGTTGGATCACAGTGCTGGGAAACCCCTGTAAAGGTAAGAGTGAATGGATGCATACTGACACATACATAGAAAATAACATGAAATTTGTTGATGACTTAGAAACCCTCTGTCTGTAGAAAGGCTGTGTGGGAATAAACCCTCTCATGGATTATTAGGACAATACTCTACTGTAGGAAGCAGTTCTGTATATTCCTGTTAGAATGGTGAGAAAAAGGAAAGTAGTAAAAGAAGGCAGACTGGTTGGTCAGAGGTTCATCTTACAGCAAAATAATGAACAAAACCTTTGAAGAAAAGAGGAAGACAGTGGCTTCATATGATGGAAAACCAGCACAGTCTCCAGACCTGAACCCCATTTGGCTGGTTTGGGATGAACTGGACACTGAACGTGAACTTCTGCAGCAGTGACTTTCCAAACAAGATTTCTTTTTCATCGCAGAAAGAACACCACAAGTGTGTTCAGCTGATTAAATTTAATTTTAATTAAGATTATTTTTTTCACAGGGACATCAGTAAATTTCAGGTACAACTGGAAAAATGGAAGTTTTCTAAAACGTTTGACTGTTAGTGTATCAATGTAAATCAGTGTTTGGTGGAAAGAAAACAACCTGTGAGCCTCATTTTGCTCTCCTTGTGTGTGATGTGTGTGTCTGTCTCTAGGAGTCTATCTGTCCAGATACTCAGACCTGCTACCAGGTTAATCCCTTAACCCCAGGAGCCACAGGGGAGATCATCATCTTCAAAGTGATGAAGGTAAATCAGCTGGCCAGGGGTCAACATCATCATCACTGCCTCGGTCAGCTCACCTGTTAGAGGCAGGAAACATGTTGTACCTGTTCTCCTTTGCTTTTGTTTTTGCTTTGTTGAAACACAAGAGTTTGTTTGGTTCAGTGTCGGAGCTTTGAATTGGTAATCAGATACAGTGTGAAATTAATTTTCAGTTTCTGTTGACTTATGAACTGGTTTTGCAGTTTCTGTCATCTGTGACAGATGTTGTTTGTGATAACAAGCAGCAACAGAAAGATGGGATTTAGTGAGAGCCTTTGTAACCGAGTTTAAACAAATTTTCCCCCAGGTTGAAACATGCACTGGAGATGTACTTTAGCCAGTACTACAAAATGTCCAACACATTAATGGACTATATAGTCAATAATAAACACAGCCAAGGACTGACTCTGCTGGAACTGTTGCTCTGCAGTTGTGATATTGGTAGATATTGATATTGGTTGATAATGGCTGAGCCTGGTTTCAGTTTCAAATCTTTTGTTTTCTGTACTCAGTGTAGTGATAATGAAATGATAATAACCAGTTTATGGCTGTTGAGGTTTCTCTCTTTTTGGTTTCAGGGAAAAGTGAAGAGCATCTACGAAAACATGAAGAACATTCTAGATCCGACGCCTCGCTTTGACAGCCACATCTCCAAGAACGCCAGCAAAGTCACCTCGCTCAACTCCTACCGCGCCTTTGAACTCACACAGGTAAATTAACACACACAGGAAAAACATCTGTGAAACTACAGGCCCAGAACAATCTTACATAAACAGAAAGGGACAAGTTATCACATTATTACACTTTGATTTTAATGCAGGTGTAGAGTGAAAATCATTGTTTAAAATCCAAAACACACTGGTAAAATATTTCTTTAATTTAAAGTCGAGTTGTCCTTTAAAGAAGTAAAGCTCTGCTTTCAATGCTGTCATTACGTTGTTTATTGCAGCAATACTTCTATGAGTATACATTTGATGAATTGCGGCAGCGGCCTCGCCAGGTTTGTCCGTGCGCCGTCATCTCCTTCCACTTTAAAGGAAAGGACTCTCCACTTCCCAGCAAACCTCTGGCCCCCATCAGGTACGGAGATCTGGAATGACAGAAAATCAACTTTATGTTATTTGAAAGCCATCATGGCTGACACTAGAAACAGAATACTCACTTGCAGCTTTTAAAGGATACTAAGTTTGGCCAATTATTCTCACTCACTCTGACTCTGCAACAATAATGTAACAGGCAAAATGCCATACTGTGGTGAAATAAAACAGCTTTCTTCAAGGTACAAAAAAACAAAGAAACATATTCAGGAAATGGATTATTATAATGTTCTTGGCAGGATTGAAAACTATACAGGAATTCTTATAAAATAAGCACACAAAATTATACTGTTGATCTCCGCACATCTGAATTGACAGCTTCTCTATCTGCTGTGTTTGATGAACAGGTTGAACAGTCAGTCTGCAGAGGGGAGTAAAGGTGAGCACTGGTCCCTGTTTTCCACTTAATCACACCAGATCTTAAAGAATATAGTTCACACTTCCAGCTCAAATATAGGACATAATAGGAAGTCCTCCTTTTCCTGTCTTTCCCTGAATCTGACGCTAATGACCCGACACTCTCTCTTTTGCTCTCTCTCACTCAGAGCGAGCTCAGTTCACAGTGTGGACTGGAGATTTGGTTAAAGGCGACCAGGTTCTCTTCCAGATCTCCCTTCGCTCCTACTCTCCTCCCTTACTGCCCCACAGACTGTGAGTATTCACCTGATTCTCTTCACTGTTTCAGCAAAGTTTCTCCCAACATCTCCCATTGTCTTTAGTGCAGAAATGAACTGGCTTAAAAATCTGTCAGACGGCCAAGAATCACAGCTGTCGGGGATCAGTGGGTTCAAAAAGGCAGGCTGAAAAATGCTACACAAGCTACATAAACTCTGTGTGTATCTCGCTGTTTTTCAGACCAGAGAAGTTGAAAGTTGATTGTTTGATGAGACTTGACCAGGTGACCAAGCTCGTCCCCGCCGGCCTGTTCTCCTTCAACCTCTACAACAGCAGCCAAGAGGGTGAAGTCAAATTAACCTTCAGACTGAAGGCCGTTAAATCAGAATTTCTGAAACCATCACCATAACCAAAAAATGTGTTATTGTTGTATTGTTTGAATATTGGAAACTGGAAAAGGATTTGGTCTGTCTGTGTGTGTGTCGGTGTGTGTCTGTGTGTGTCTGTGGGCGTCTGTGTGTGTAGTTGTGAAGAGCGGGCATTACTGCAGTCTTCTGGAGGTGGTTGACAAAAGTCGGTCAACGACCAGCATCACCAAACTGCTGCAGGAGCTGGAGATAAAGAGAGTGGTGGGTTGTGCGTTCTTTAATATTATAAATAAAGTTTATTGTGCTGAGTTCACTGGTTGCTGATGCATTAAAGGGCAGCTACACTATATAGAATTAACAGGATCTCATGTACAATGCAGACAAGACAAACTCAACACTTCCTGCTCAGATATTTACGTCTTCTCTATCTATTGTTAATTCCTTAATGGATTTTAATATGGCCTCTCTATTGTTTGTTTTCGCTTTTATTTGTTTGTGCTAGCCATTATTTAAATTATGTTCGTCGTGCTTTTTTCTGTCACAGCTGACTCTTCACTGCAGATATTCACTGCACACAAAGCAATCACAGTGCTGTTCTTGTTTGTGGTGCCCTGAGCTCCCAAATACTATCAGAACAGGAAATAAGTTCTTCCCAAAGAACACCTCCTCTTACACTCTAACATACCTAACTAGTGTTTATCTCCTTGCGTCTTATTGAACAGATTTAGTCCTTATTTCTTACTTCTTCTCTCCAATTTCTTCTACTGCACTGAAGCTTTAGTGTTGTAAGTCTTTTGAGTCACTTTGGATACACACATCTGCCTGGCAGTAAGCTAAAAAGTACTGCTTTTAGTGTCATGAAAGGCTGGAGGAAAGTAAGACAGAAGAAAAGAGGAATGAAGGAAGGGAAAGGAACATAAGGGAATTGAATAAGAACTGTTGAACGAGAGTTTTCTGTTCCTCGCACAGGTTCTGGTGACTCCACTAACAGAGAGAGGATTTCTCTTTCTACTCTCCAGTGTTCAGATGGCCACACCTGCTGGTATGACACGTGCTTATACAGAAAAAAATTGCATAACAGTGAAGCTGATGGCCTTCTCATGCCTTTGTAGTTTTTATCGCTGCAAGTGGGGGGAGTGTATTATTCCATTTTACCACAGCCACATGCCAATAATCAAAAGAGTAAAAGTATTGTTTATTTATATTTGGGATAGTTTCTTTAAATGTAAATGTAGTGTTGTAAAGAAACTTTTTAATCCATGTGCATGTTCATGACTCCAGGTTAAGCAAGCCATAGCAAACAGTACAAATGTACAAAATACAGGGACTGCTTCTTAACGGTATTTTTGTATTTTCAGAGAGAGGAGAGAACTGGAAGAGGTGTCTTCAGGCCTTGTTTGTCTTCCCAGAGCACAGAGATGTGGCCAAATCCAGTGAGTAACACAGGGACTGTTAGGTTGGTGATCAAAAAACAATGAACTAAAATAGGTTTAAAGGCTTCACAGAGCTGAGTAACATCACACACAGTCAATTGACCCACTGTTGATATAAATGATAATGATTAGTGCAGCTTTAACTGGCACAAAGGAATCAGCCGAGAAGACTAAAACAACAGCTGCAGTAAATACAAACTGAAACTTTGACTTGGAAATTATCCTGATGATTTGAATATTGATGTTATTTTCCTATTTCTTCCTGTAGCATCAAGGTGTGCCTCCTCTCCCCGTGATGCCTCACAGCCGTTCACCTCCGGTGCCACAGTGATGCCACGTCTGAACCAATTTATCCCAGCATTGCATCATGCCCTTGTTAAGGCCCGTGCCAACCCCCCCCCTGAGCTGTCTGCTGGCGTGGAGCGCCAGGCAAGGGAATACCTCATCGGCCTGACTGATGGCAAGGTGTGAAACAACAGCTCTTTAAACTGTGTTTGTGTTTTCATTTTTTCCATCATCTTTGGATTTCACGAGTCTTCAGGAGGCACATACTAAATCCATGGGTGTTAATCTGCAGCTCCCACTCTTCTGGGAGGGTTTTTCTGCAATATGTTTAGAACCTGACTGCAGATAGAGATGTAGAGACACCCATAAACACACAGTGTTGTCATCTCTAGGGGATTTAGTGATTCTGAAACCACAATACAGACATCCTCAATCTCGTATTGCAATAGACGGAAGTAACTGATGTTTTCAGTATGAACATCAATGCAGAAACAACATGGCTATCAAGGAAAGTTTGTGAGTTAGGTCTACAGCTATGGGGCACATTTATTAAATTCAGTCTGACCACAAGCAGCGATGAAATGATAGTCACCTAATTGTAGTTATTATTTGGGTAATTCATAATTTCTTCCACCAGGACACCACAGGAGGCAGGGTGAGTATAGTTGAGGTATTTTTGCTTGGGTTCCATTAAAGGACCAGTGTGTAGGAATTAGTGGCATCTAGCAGTGAGAACACAGATTATACACAGATTATATTATATTCCATTTCTGTCAATAGGTCCCCGTAAATGTTACACACTGGTCCTTTAAACTACTCAGGGTTAAAATGACCATATGGATAATGGTAGTTTAAATTTTGTTAAAATGTTAACTTCATGCAGGAAGTAGCAGTCATTGAGACAGAGAGGCAGAGAGAGGGAGAGGCAGACAGACAGGTAAGAGTTTATATGCTGTAGTCAGGATTCCCATGGTCATGGAAACAGCTTGACAGTTTAAAAAGTGTTTTCCAGGCCTGGAGATGGTATAAGTAGAAAAGGGCATACATGTCCATAGTGGATCACTCAGACTCCGTGCGTAATGGTGCTTATAATCAGCGTTCCAGTCCATCCAGGTGTTGGATGGGCCAGTCAAGCACATCTTTCTGTCTTCACTGTCCAGGTTCGACAGTACCCCATGGGTGAGTACGACTCCAAGCTAGACGAACGAGGAAAGTTGTTTCCTGCTCCAAAACACCACCGGGTGAACATGGACGGCTACCTACGCTCCTACTTGTACAACCCCGCCCTCTACCTGCTGTCGGTGGCCCGGGCCAGGCAGATGGTGGAGGTGCACTGTGGTCCTGAGGAGTCACAGGAGGCGAAGGTCAGGAAGAGCTTTGGAGGCCAGAAAGAGTCGACGGGGAAGGAGGTGACAGGCAATACTAGAGACGGACAGAGCAACACTCAGAAGGTGAAAACTAATCGTATGGTGTAAAGAGCACAAAAGTCCTTATTTGTTTTTGTCATGTTGACTTTTCAAGCCACGATGACCTAAAATGTTTGTTCTCTGTCACTCACAGATGCAGCAGCTGATAGACCTGGTTTTGACCTGTAAGAGGAACGCAGAAAATGAGGTAAAGAGGGAGGAAGGAGGAGATGCTGGGCTGACGGCGCCAGGGAGGAAGAGGAGGCGGGAACAGGAGACGGCAGAGAGGGCGCTTAAATTCCTGAAGGCATCGCAGGAACATGGAAGCCACGACAAGATTCCAGGTGAGAGGACAGAGAGGCTGTGGCTCCCTGGGTTATGGTCTTTTTATGCAACTTTGTGTGCATTTGCTTTGGCTCTGAAGTTTGTTTTTGCTTTCCATTCTGCCTGAACTCACCCCAAGAGATTCTTTCCTCTTATTGTCGGTGTATTTAATCTGTGTTGTTTACTGACATGTTTTCTTCTTGCATTTTGCTCCTAGTTGAGGGAAGTCAAATCCCTGAATCGCCTGGTTCTCTTGCGTCTGTGATTGGCTCAGTGGGTTTGAGAGATATTGATCTGAGGGAAGATGGATCTGAGCTAGCTGCCAAACTTATCAGCCTACTGACAGGTGACTCAATATTGACACTATCTTCTACACAACATACAGTAACCACTATACCGCATGTAGAAGTCTCAACTTTTCATTGATACTGTCTCTCTTCTTTTCTACTCTTTTGTTCAGCCAATATTTGTATTCTCCTAATCACTGCAAAACAGCCCTGTCTTTTACAGGAGAAATTTACAAGGAGCTTGTACAATGTCATGTAATAATTTGATAACAGCATTTTGTCTTAATCTATCAAAACAAACAGGCCTCAACCAGGCTGCCAGTGGAATGGCCAGTCAGAGCCTTTGTGAAGCGCCGGAGGAGGAGCAGAGGGAATCCTGTCCATTTGATAAGCTGGCCACCAGGCTGGGCCTGCCCACCAACTGTGACATCGACCTGAGAAAGCAGGAAGAACTGGAGGTAATTGTAAACATGTCTTTGTCTGACATTTTTAGCTCTATAATTTCTTTTCCACAAACCTTTGGTGTATAGATATATATACAGTGTTTTTGAAATATGCAATGTCACATAATTTTGGAACCATTTTTGTTACCATATCTGTGTACAAAAAATTGTAGTGTAAAAGTAGAGTAGATAATAAATTTAAAAAAAAAAAAAAAACACTCCAAAAGCTTAGAGACTAAGCTCCAGTCCACTGGGCACCAACTATAATCATGATGTAGGAAAAGACATTTAGTCAGGTTTAATGCTCACCATGATGATTTTACATTAATTCTGCTCAGGTGGTGCCCAGAACAGCTTGGGTGCTGCACCCAAGCCTTATAATAGCAGGGAAAACCCCAACATAGTGAGAACAGCTGCTTGTGGTTTAGCACAGTCACTTTTTGAGCCAGTGTTGCTTAATTTCCCTTGAGCTGTTTTGATAGTGTACAACAGGAACCCAGCAAGAACTACGGTGCTGTGGACATAAGCAGTGAAAGAATGAAATATCACACCGTTAATTATTTTAGTGTTCTGGCACTATCAGTTAATGGGCCTGCAACTTCTTGTTCCTGAAATCTCAGGGTTTGCTTTAATGATTAGTAGATTATAAATCAGCATTTTGATTAGAGATTAATTGTTTTAGACATTTTTGAAGTACAAAATGGCAAACTTAAAGCTGTAAAATCTGAGGATTTTATCATTTCCTGAATATCTTGTATTTTTGATTGGTGGTCAAATAAAGCAAGAAGTTTGAATACTTTTCTGAACTAGTGTGTGTAAATGACTAATGGTGATTGGCTGTAGAGGCAGTTCATGAGACAATAAAAATACTTTATTCTTCACTACATTTTAGAATACCCTCCCTGATTGTCATTCTTTAATTGAAATACCCAAGGGTGCTCTTGTTTGCACACAGTAAATATCTAGAGAGAATATGAATATTGTATCAACTGGTATTTGAGTATCAACTCATCGGCACTAGAGAAGAACTTAAGTTTTCCGTGACGGGAGAGGGTGAGATTAACAAAGTGTGTGGTTTTGTTTGTGTGTCTCTTTGCGTGTGTGTGTAGGAGCAGATGGCGGGTAGTGTGAGTAGTTTGGAGGGATTCAGTCCCAGCTCCCACAGCGGGGAAATGAATCACCACGGAGCAGCAGGCAGAGGAGGAGGGGGAGGAGGAGGAGGAGGAGGGCTGGGGAGGAGAGCAGGAGGATATGAAGAGGAGGAGGAAGAGGGGGAGATCCCATGGGTCCTCATCCCCATAACAGGTCTGTATGTATGAGTTAAATTAGATTCATGCTTGAAGTTTCTCACTTATAGAGTTGTTATCCAGGCTGTTACAAAAAGTCAGTTTCTTTATTGGCATAACTGAGATGTACCACAGTACCAGATTTGGTGGATCGCGAGAAAGTCACAAGTTGATTTCTTAGGAGAATACATTTTAGACAACATCCCTCTTGTACGTCTCTCATATAAAGCACATCATGGAGGGATGGGCCTTTCTCACAGCAGACGTTTTGACTTGTCATAGAAAGAAAAACACAGGCTGTCATGACATCTGTGAATATGCACAATTTCCTGTAGTTGTGAAAAAGGAAGCTTTTTTTAATGCAGTTTTTGGGTGGTTGCAGACTTTTTTCCAAAAATATATCTCATGTTAATAATGTGACAGACATTATCAGACCAAGTCCTGGGAGCATTTCTAAATACACATGGTCCTCCTCTGAAAGTATAAAGAATCAGTCCTCTCAGTCCTCTCAGTATAAAAAGTGATAAGGAATAAGATTTTGAATTTGGAACTGCTAAGCCATCATTAAATTTCCCCTCCTTAAAGTAGATAGTTTTACCTTATAGTTGGTTCCCCTTTCGTGAAAACTGGGAGACCAGTTTATGTAAAGAATCTCAGTAGCAATCAAATAGTGGGATGGGAAAGATGTTGGAGAATAAATCAGCTCCAGGGACAAGATTGAAATTGTGTTGAAATGTTAGACAATTTGTAGAGCCATCATTGTCAACACTGGCCCATGTTAAATTCTGTTTTCACCATGTAAAAGATAACACTAAAGTTTGATATGAACTCTGTCTGCAGGCCTGTGTTCTGAGAGGTACACTCAGAGAGACAGAAACATCCCTCAGGACCCTCGCTTCCAGCACCTCACCACAGCATCAAGCATCACCACGCCAACCAAATCCCCCAGGAAGAGCCCCACCCTGTCTCCTGAGCCCAGCCCTCCTACATCCCCCTTCCAGTGCCTGTCCCCTGAGCCTAGCCCCCCTCTCTCCCCCTCCCAATGCCCATCACCTGACCCCAGCCCTCCCCTTTCACCCTCCCAATGCCCGTCTCCAGAGCCCAGTCCACCTCTTTCCCCGTCTCAGTGCCCTTCCCCGGTGCCCAGTCCTCCCCCATCTCCCTCTCAGTGCCCATCTCCACAGCCCAGTCCTCCCTCTACTCCTCTCTACTGCCCGTCTCCTCAGCCCAGCCCTCCTCCCTCCCCGTCTCGGTGCCAGTCCCTGGAGCCTAATGAGCGCAATCCACTTAACAAGAGCAACAGTGGTGCTAACGAGGAGCGTTTAGCCTCCACAGCCTCCAGAGAGTTTGCAGGTAATCTGAGTTGGTTTCAGGTCAAGTTTTATGTTTTGACTTCTATTCTCTCTTCCTTTTCTTTATTTTGACTGATACAGATTTTGGTCTATTCACGGTTTCCAAATCAAAATTTGAAAAAAGAAACAAGTTTATTTCCTGTCACATTGTTCACCTAACCAGAAGCTCACAGAAAGCAGATTTGGAGCGAAGATTGATTCTGTGATTTTTAGGAAACCTTAGTGCCTTTGAACACCACCTAATAAGCTCATTATTTGAGTTGGGCTTGCTGTCTTGGCCACATTTTATGTTATGCCACAGCAATCACAAGTTTTGTGGTTGCATTTCTTGATTATTTCTTTACATTTCACCATGTCTGATGTGTCCCCTGCAGGAATGTCCAAAGACAGACAAGAGAAACCTCAGGGGAAAGAAAAGAAGAATGAAGAGCCATCCATTTTTGCATCCATCCAGCCATCTATCCCTCCAGCTCCAGAGAGGAGGACAAACTCCTCACCACCACCCTCTGAACAAGGGAAGGAGGATGCAGTACTTCTGGAAAAGGAAACTGTTCAGAAAATGCAAAAACAAAGGGAAGAAGAAGCCACAGAGCGTAAGCAAGATGAAGAGGAGGTGGTGGACATGATATGTGAGGTAGCTGATGAAAAGGAGCAAAAGGGAGATGCGAATGAACTGGTCTCCTCACCTCCTGCACGTCCTCTCAGAGATATTGACAGAATTGTGGATAAACATCTAGGTGACTTTTCCTCTGAGATACAGCTCCTCCTGCAGGAGGAGAGCATTCACTACAGCTTCCCACAATCCCCACACTCTACTTCAAACATAGAAACCACTGCACCTGAGGACACTTTCCCACACCCCTCAATATCTCAGTTTTCACAGTATGTGTCTTTTTACAACCCCTGTCCCCCTGTCCAGGATTACATTAGCTCTCTACAGGACAGCATTAACAGCATGTTAACAGAGTTTTCCAACAGCTGGCCAAGCCACAGTGCTGACACCAGGCGGACTGATGATGCTGATGCCACGTTAGCTAACAAAGTAAGTGCTTTCGTGGCCAGGATCCGAGCAGCTAATTCTACAACAGGCAGAGATGATGAGGTTTCTGCTCCCTGTGGTGAACTGTCAGCTGCTGATGTGAATGCTTCAGTCAGTCAAACTCCTGTGCTCTCCAGAGCAGGTGAAGTGTGGCAGCCAGATGCAATCACTAGACCGTTTCCTGATGCTAATCCCCCAACGTCTCATGTCACTTTATCTGTTCCTACCTCTGCATCTGGTTCTGTCTACAAGCCTACTGACACTGCAGTCCTCCGTCCTCCTCTTAACAAGTCGCCACAGTCCCACTGGAAACCACAGAGCCACACTTTAGAGGCCAACAGGACAGTAGATCATAATGTCAGACAAACACAAGACAATAGCATTACCAAGACTGTACATTGTCCAACTGATGTAGAAGGTGGGACTAGTCTCACAGGGTCAAACTCTGACTTGACCCTCCCAGGGTTCAGCAGTGTCTCTAAGCCCTCGGCAGAGCCTTCACACTCCTCTGAGCCGGTCTCCAGCTCGGCCATTGGCGTCGATCCCCGCTCCTCCAGCCACGGCTCTGAGCTCCCTGATCAGCCAGCTGCAGCCAGAGGTGTTCAACAGTCTGGTGGAGATCATCAAGGACGTCAGGAAGAACTCCCTGCAGTTCTACCTCCACAGCACCGAGCCAGGGGACCAGGTCTATGAAGATGTCAAGGTAACTTCATGGTCTTCACAGTCCATAAAGACAAACCCATAGTATGTTAATCGGACTGAGGGGATCATTAGAAACGGATGAAAACTATTTGACATCGAGCTTTACTTTGATCAAGTATCTTCTGTGTGTGGGTGTGTGTACTCTTGTTGCAGGAACACTTGTTGAAGCAGGGTAACGTGGAGCAGAGTCCTGTGGACTTTCTGAACCAAGAAAGCTCTGACAACAGACTGCTGGTCGTCATTAAGAACAAAGACATAGCTGGACACATACACAAGGTAATGATCAGTTTAACAACTTGTTCCTGTTCGTCAGGGTGGATCTGTACAGATCCAGATCTTAAGTAAACAAAGTCACTGTTGATCTGAAGGCTACAGGTATGAGTATCACCTGGTGGGTACAGTTAGCTTCTTTGATCTTCTTGTTTTGCTAATCCTCTGATCTCTGCAGGTTAACTGCTCTGTAGATGTACAGTTTCAGTTCTGTGCTTCACTTGTAGGTCCACTGTAAATTCTGTGTTACTTGGTCTGACTTGACAGGCAGAATGCAGTTTATTTATCCTCTAAGACTCTGGATGAGAGGCGGCCAACCTCTTTTTTTTTTTAGCATATTTGTCCTTGTGCTTGCTCACAAGCTTCACCACCTGTCATGCCAGATATTCAAATTGTTTGGTCCTCGGTAGCTGTCACTTCACAAATCAACAAACAAACTGTAGTGACTAACTCCGTTTGATACGCTTCAGAAGTGATGCCAGCCTTGTCACAGCTCTGCCAGATGTGGCCACTGACTAATTGACTTGAGCCCCTACAGGGACTGGCATAAAAGCTATGTCTGCATATGTGCAGGAGCCCCTAGGCACTGAGATCAGCTCTTTGTCTGCAGTAGTTTGCTCCTTTGCTGATAAGGTTTGTTTTGTGCAAGTTCCAGACGCACTAACTGGGGTACACACCTGGCAACACTTCATTATCACCTGGTGTGACCGGGTCGACGCCCCACTGTTCCCTGAGCAATGCAACTGTCTCTGGAGAGAATCCCCTCTGATATTTGTGGACAATATCAGAGGCTTTTGCAGACTCCAAGTGTTGATAAAAGTTGAACTTATGAATGTTTTATTTAGCAAGTATGGGTGTAATGATGCAATGTGGCACGATGCATCGCGATTCAGAAAATGTGGCGATACGCATCGTGACGCTAAAAAACTATATTGTGATGTGACTGATGAAGTGAGCGCTGTGTCCTGAAGTAATCCTTCACACTTCTGTGAGTAATTGCACTGTGCGCTATATGAAATAACACTGGTAAAAGAAGAATTAAAGTGAACAGATTTGAACTGCAATTTTCTCATCTTCCCACAGTCTCTGACAATATAATAGTGTCTGGTTGTTTCATATTCTGTTCAGTCAGACGTCTGTAGACAGCTCAATTTCCCAGTGACTGCTACTCAGCTGACAATCCCTCTCTCACTCTTCTTCCTCTCGCATAATTATTAGTTAATGTTTGTCAGACTCATCATCTGTAACAGCTGTAGTTAGTTTACAAATGAGGAGAACACTGTAAGAAACCAGGTTTTGTGGCAACAAGAGATTTGAGATAAGTGATTTCATTTTTGCAGCAGTTTACACTAAGAAGAAATAAATAAAAATTCAATCTTAAAGTAGCCCAGAGCCAGAATCTGAACCTCCATGTTGGTGATGTTGTGATGAATCTGCAATGAAACAGCTCAACTGAAGATGGAGTTAGAGCCAATTTTATTCATTTATTTAAAGGCAAAGTATTAATCAGTCAAATCAAGTATTGGATCAGAGCAGGTCTAGACTGTAGTCAGTGTTGTTTGGAGAGACCCAACAGTTCCCCCATGAGCAAGCCAGTGGCAACAGCGGCAAGGAAAAACTCCCTTTTAACAGGAAGAAACCTTGAACAGAACCTGACTCATGGTGGGCGGTCGTCTGCCTCGACCGGTCGGGGTGAGAGAGAGGGATAGAGGGGGTAGGGAGAGAGAGAGGAGAGGAATGGGGGAAAAAGAGAGGGTGGGTCGTGGGAGAGAGAGAAAGGGTGGGGAGTAGGAGGATGAGAGAAGGAGAGGTGTAGAGGGAGGGAGGAAGGAAGGGGGAGGGATGGAAGAGGAAGGTGGGGGTGGTGGGGTGGTGGATGGAGGATGGAGAGATCACTGCTGTTTGTCTGCAGCAGGTCTCTCCATCTCCCCGTTACTACTCCTCTTTCTGCTGGTCCACCTCCAGAACCCTCTTTTCTCCTGCAACCTCCTCTTCTTGTCCATCCTCAGTGTGAGGCTCTTCTTCCTTGCTGCTGCATTTTGACTTCTTTCTTCTCCAGAAGCCACGCTTTCTCTCCTTCTTTTCTTTCTTCTCCTTCTTATCAGCGTCTTCATCTTGAGCTGAAGAGTCTGGAGCCTCCTCCTCCAAGCTGCTGCTCTTCTTGCTCCTCTTCCTCCAGGAACCTCTTGTCTTCTTCTTCTTCTTCTTCTTCTTCAGTGCAAGTTCCTGGAAAGAAACAGACAGTATATTTAATGTTGAAAGACTAATTCTGAAACAAGCTGCTCTAATCCAAAGAGCCAAAGAAACATCTGAAGGTGAGGCAGCAGCACACCTGTAGCTGGATGTTTTGTATAATCAGGGACTTGACCTCCTCCTCTGCTTTGCAGACCTGCTTTGCCAGGGCATCCTCCTTCTCAGCCCACAACCTCTGCACCTCCTGCTGCCTCCTCTCCCAGCTCTGCTGCCTCTCCACAAGCTGCTTCTTGCAGTCTTCTTCCAGAGCATGGTGCTTCCTGATGGTCCTCCTCAGTTCTTCTCTCCTGAGGGTCAGGGTGGATGAAAGGACCTGGTTCTCCTCAGTGCGAGTTTTCACTTCCAGCATCAGCTCCCTGTGACACTGCTCCAGTTCAGCACTGCGCTGGGTCTCCTCCTCTAGGGCGGTCTTTACTTCCTTGTATTTGTTCACCCAGAGGTCTGTCTCCTCTCTCTGGGTGATGAGGCTCTGTCTAAGGGAAGACAGTTCCCTCTCCAGGCTCTGTTTCAGGAGAAGCTCCTTGTTGTGCTGCTCTTCCAGGGCGTCGTACCTGCTGATGCTCTGGTTCAGCTCGTTCTCTCTGAGGCCCAGCGTCGTTGAGAGAATCTGATTCTCCTCAGTGCAAGCTTGGATCTCACCCCTGATGGAGCTGATCTCTTTCAGGGTCAGCTGCCCCTGACACTGAAGGTCAGCGCTGCGCTGGGTCTCCTCCTCTAGGGCTGTCTTTACCTCCTTGTATTTGTTCACCCAGAGGTCTGTCTCCTCCTTCTGGGTGATGAGGCTCTCTTGGAGGGAAGACAGTTTCATCTCCTTCTTCTCTCTCTCGACAAACTCCTCCCTCAGCTTCTCCTCCAGACTGCTGCACCTTGTCAAGGCCTCATTTAGTTGTTTGTTCTTGAGGCAGAGCTGAGTTGAACTGAGGTGAAGCTCCTCGGTCTGATCTTTAAGGGTCTCTCGGAGTGATGAGAGCTCCCTGTGGTTCTCCAGGATCAACCCCTCCTTCTTCTTGAGAAGATCCTGGGTCTCTTTCGCAGCCTCTAGAGCCGTCTGCAGCTCTAATTTGGCTGCATGGAGCTCTTTTTGCAGCGTCTGGTCCGTGCGGCTGCTAAGCTGCTGCTTCAGAGCAGCGTTTTCAATGGCCAGCTCCATGTTGTGCTCCTCAGCTGAGAGGAGGGCTTGCCTCAGGCAGCGGGTGTCTGAGCTGGGAGGCGTTCCTGCTGGAAGGCACATTATGACTATAGCTGGATAACTGGATAGTGCTGCTGGTCTGCACTCTCCCAGATACCTGAAGACATTAACATACAACAAGTGTTTTACAAGAACTCAGTTACTTTAAGTAAATGTAGCCTCATTCTCCACAATCATCTAACATATACACAGCCCCACCACCACCCCCAGCATCCACCTGCAGCTCAAAGAGAAAACCTTACCCTTGGTCTCAAGTTATATCGTCTTTCCATATCGGCTGATGGAAAAGAAGATTGTTGCGTAGTCGTCGTGGGTGGTGTTGTACAGGTGTAGGTCAGTTGTTGGCGGTATTCAAACAGTGGCTGTTGAAGACTTGTCAGTACTGAACGTAGACACTAAGTGAGAGAAACTTAACTTCTTTGGGGGTTCAGAGAAGATAGTTCTAGAATGTTCCAACATACAGAGATCATCTAGAATCATCATCATAATCACATTAAAGACTGATTCTTTTTTAGAGTTCTGATCAGTTGCTATGGCAATGATATGGATTAGATTTAACTCTTATATGAATATATACAGATGTATACAAAAAGCACTTTAATGCACCAAACCAAACAAACAACCCCAAAGACAAACAGATAAACTAATACCACTGTAATGCAGCCACACATTGAAATGAGATGTGGCCCATTTTAAATGCAAAACAACAGAGGTTCCACTAAATCTAACAATAAAAACATCAACCAGTGAAAACATGAGCAAGAAATTATCTTTTGTGAATTACATGCCAGTGTAAAGATAAAAAGCCAAACTGACTAACAGGAGGTGTATTTATGTGTCTGTGTTTTTGTCTGTCAGATCCCAAACCTGGTGTCTGTGAAGCGACACCCCTCTGTTGTGTTTGTGGGAATCGATACACTGGATGACATCAGGAACAACAGCTACAATGAGCTCTTTGTGTCTGGAGGCTGCATCGTATCAGACGAGTTAGTCCTCAATCCAGACTTCATCACTCATGGTATGTCAGGGATTAAAATCCTATAACACGATCCAACAAAATGTAGTTTTAGGTCTAGTAAGAGAAAATTACATATTATAATAATGATAATATTGTGCTAGAAATATTTTTGGTAGTACTCCATCTTTTTGTGAAATATTAGACAAATGCATTACAGGCAGTGAACTGTAGTTATGTCTCAGTGGAAGTGTTGATTAATGAGATGTTGTTCTGCAGGTCGACTGGCTGCACTGCTAATGTTCCTGGAACAGCACAGTTCTCTGGAGAGTGTTTGGAGGTGGAAGATTCACTGCAAAACACACAAGAAATTAAAAGAACAAGCCAGGTACCGACTGTGTGTCTGCACTAGATGACAGCCAAGACTGTAACACAACACACAGAGTGGACTCACAGACACACTCTTGTTTCTAGCCTGGTTAAAGGTGCTCTATGTTAGTTTTTACTAGTGCTACATAGCTAACACTAGCATTAGCTTGTAATGTGTGTGTTTGTGTTTGGTTGTCAGGTTCAGAAGAGATGCAGCCAGCATACTGGACTTACTCTCAGTTTATCAGAAGCGGCAGATCGTTGAATTCCTCCCATATCATCACTGCGACATGATGAACCATCAGTCGCCTAACCTGGACTGTCTTATCGAGCTCCAGGCCCGATACACACAGTACCGACACACAGTCTTCCTGACTGGTGCGTAGCAGCACTGACCCTCCAGGTTGTTATTCAGCACCAGAGATTACGATACTGATGTTACTGATCTTGTTTCATTTACTCAGAGCATCGTTTGGAGAAGTTCGCTGCCTATTCCAGTTGTGGCATCATTGTGGCCGGTATTGATGAAATTCTGCACAGCTTCACCAGACTGGTCGGTTACCATGACATCAAAGACAAGCAGCCAATCATGGACGACCTGCTGGCAGCCAAAGGTCAGTTGTAGCAGATCTAAATTCCATTTAAATTAGAAAACATACACCTACATTGTGTTGCAGGTGTTGCTGTGATGCATCTTAAGCTAGCGAGTTAGAGAAGAGTAGGTGATAGACTCATTCCTCTGTGATGCGGTCCCTCTGGATCTCTGGTCGTGTGATTGAACAATACCAGGAGTGTTGGTTTGGAAGGAAGATGGACTAGCTAAGGTGGTACTTTGAGTTGCCTTGATAATCACTGATTGTAAAGCTGCATTTAGTGCTGTTGTTGGCATGAAATCAAAGTGATGATCCAGGTTAGATGTGAAAGATAAAGTGAGGAAACATGCTCTCGACTTCTGACTTCAGGTTGCAGCACAATGCGCAACCACCTAATCAAATATGTTGAGGTCAAATGAACATCTCCTCTATCTCACTATCTTTACTGACTCTCCTCTCCTCTGTTGTCTCTCCATCCCTTCTACTCTCTGTCATCCATGGTCTCTCCCCTCTTACTCTCTCCATCTTGTCTTCTGTCTCCTCTCTGCTCTACTGTCTCCATCTGCTTTACTCTCTCATCTGTTCTCTCTCCCCTCATTTTACTCTCTCCATCTGTTCTACTGTCTCTCTTCTCTTCCTACTGTCTCGCTCTGTTCTCCTGTCTTTCCATGTCTACTGCTGTCTCTCTCCTCATTGTATTTGTCTGACTGCTCTCCTCTGTTCTCAGGTCTCGATAGGCAGCTGAGTCACGGTGACTCTGTGTCGGGCTCTGAACGCTCTCCCTCTATCTTCCCAGAACACACCCATCCCCTCTCCTCTGGTGACCAACCCCAACACCTCCTCCAGCAGCCCAGCTCCGGCCTCCTCCCGCTCCCTCATCTCTCCGACCAGCTCGTCCCAGATGCCTCCTGCAAGGACGGTGTGCCGCAACCCTCAGACACAGACTTTGAGGTTCTTCGACTGGCCATCTCACACCTGAGGGCCGAGCGTCAGGCTCAGCTCCAGCAGCAGCGGTTTGACTCCCAGTCAGAGTTTAGCATCAACCCCCTCAAAAGTTTCCTTCCTAATCCCAGTCACAACACTCCTCCTGCAGGCCAGGGAGGACCCACTGAGTCGGCCCGTCTTACTCTTGGCAGGAAAGCAGTGGCAACTACTCTGGACTTAATTCACTCAGCTCTGCAGCCAGAGCTGGGGGAGGAGGGAAGGAAGGAGGACAGAGTGGAGGCTCCCACAGAGGGACAGAGGAGGGGAAGAAGTCTGGGAGGAGGAGAGCCTGGAGATGGTTGTCCAGCAGTGGGACTGGTAGGAGGAAATCAGGGTCCCAGCAATAATGACACATCTATTCCGCTGTCCAGTCAAAGCACAACAAGACCAAATGACCAGACAGACTCAACTGATGTCAGGAGAGAAAAAGTAGAACAACAAAAAGACTCTGTATTTCTTAAAGCAGCTCAACAGGGTGCAGCTTCCTTCAGTACCTCATCCTGTCCTGTAGAGGGCGACAGATCAAGGTAAATACAACAGTCTGGTTTGATTACTGCTCTCTGTCCACAGTTTAACAAACTCCTGGGCAGGTTTGTGTCTTCATCTAACATAATCCTGAAACATAATGTATGCTGGTTCATGTTGGCACTGGAAGTATATAACTTATTAGTTGATGTGAATAGACCTGAACTGATTTTAGAGTGAAAGAGCGAAAGACTGAAATGTTGACTGTTATCTGCACACTTCAGCTCTTATATATCATATCTTATATATCATAGAGTGTGTGAACAACGTGACCAAACATTTGTAAGACTTCAGAGTTCAGTTTGCCTTTATGTTGCTGCTGAACTTCATCATGTTTTCTCTTTGTAGAGATGCACAGCCGGGCCAGGAACAGCCAATAAGAAGAGAGGGAGCACTACTTGGAAACCGCACAGCTGGTGGCACCAAGGTAACCGAAAGTGTCACCATGGTAACAGGCCAGGAGAACAACCCAAATCCTGCTCCACTCCGACTCCCCCAACAACATCTGCAGCAGCAGCAGCATCAGCAGCAGCAGCGCATCAGCAGCGGGGCGCTGGCCTCCTTCATCGCCCCCACCTGTCCCAACTCCCTGGCCAGGCTCTCTCCATGGGTCCCATGCTGAG